>NC_056747.1:778763046-778925546 GCF_019279795.1 Protopterus annectens
GGGATATCCGTTAGCCCAATTTCCCCTTTGGGCATGTCCATTTTGTTTGATGGATTCTGGGAAATTGTCTACACTTGTGTCAGTGCTAGTATAATACAAAGAGTATAGCGACAAACATCTCAAAAGCTGACTTCACACTTCTTCGGACTGAGATGGTATCCGTTAAGCCCACTGGGCCAGTGGAAACCACAACACACAATGGTGACTCCTTCATAGACGCTTTCTATGGACATCTCCGAGAAAGCATGGACCATGCAATCACAAATAAAAACAAGACCCTCTCCACCAAGGGAAAGTGGCCTGTCTGGTGGACCCCAGCCATAAACAAACTGTATAACAGATGAAGGATACTAATGCAAGACAGAACTACATCTCCTAAAGGGAAGGCAGCTGTGATCAGCACTAGTAAAAAGCTACATTCTCTCATAAAGACATCCAAGGTCAACTTGGAGACATAAATCACCAAAGACAATGAAGATAACCACACTGCCTTCTTCAGTTATGTCAGAAATCTGGGTGGGAACCCTCAGATATGCTCAGAGTTGGTACACAACAACATATATTTCAGTGACCTGACAGATATTGGCAACATTCTGGCAGACAGGTTCAGTGCAATTTTCCACCTCCCTCACCCCCAAAAGAAGCTAGTTATCACAGCTGAATGTAACCTCACTGTCATCTCGGATGTCCATGTGAGAGCCGCACTCAGCAAAGACAAGTACACAGCATCAATGGGACCTGATGGTATCCCCAGTTGCATGCTATGTGAACTCCAGAAGGAGCTAAACCCATATATACAAATGCTATTTAACCTTAGCCTTGCTACAGGATATGTACCTGAACACTGGCGTACAGCAACAGTGGTCCCACTCCACAAAGGAGATGCCTCCACAGACCCTGGCAACTACCACCACACAAGCAACCAGCCTTGTCTGCAAAGCTATGGGAAGAGTCATTATGGAGCTCTTAAACAGAGACATTGGTGACCTACAGACCCTTGATCCCACCCAGTGCAGCTTTGTACAGGGCAGATCCTGCCTTTTGCACCTAGTTGACTATTTTGAAACTGTCAGTAGGGCCATTGATGAGGGCTACGCGGTCCACGCAGCCTACCTGCACTTGGCTAAGGCCTTTGACACAATACCCCACTCAGGCATCATAGACAAGCTCAACAGCTGAAATATAACACCATATGTCACAGGATAGGTTGCAAAATGGCTAAGAAACAGGACCCATAAAGTCGACATTGCAGGTGCCTTGTCAGATTCAAAGCCAGTCACAAGTGGTGTCCCACAAGGATCTGTCCTGGGACCCCTCTTATTTGGCATTTACTTTTCAAATGTGAAAGCAAACATAGGAGGGTTGTGGCTGACAAAGTTTGCAGATGACTGCAACCTAGGCACCATAGTGAATACATCAGCAGGCACACACATCCTACAGAATGCTGTCACAAAGACAGATAGCTGGTGCTGGAATCATGGCCTGAAACTGAATGCAACTGATGTGTAGTCATCCCCTTTGGGAGGAACAAAGTACCCACAAATCAATACATAGACAGCAACCCACTGAGCACAGAAAACAAATCAGACACCTGGGGACACATGTAGATAGTGACATCTCGTTTGACACCCATGTTGCCAAAGTGGTTAGAAAGACTTTCTATCTTGCCCACCTTATCATGAAGGGTTTTCCATCCAGATCAAAGGAGGTCATTGTACCACTATACTTCTCCCTTATCAGGCCCATGATTGAATACAAAGCCCCATTTGGTATGTACCTCACCCAGCACTTGCAACAGCTGGAGTGACCCCAAAAGTACCTTACCAAGAAGATCAGGGGTCTACAACACATGTCATATGCTTCCAGACTAAAGGAAATCCAGCTTTATTCAGTAGCATACCGCATACTTACAGGTGACCTATGCCTGACATACAAGACCATGTCCAATCAGGATTTGGTGGACATGCTCCACTGCAAGCAATCCAAATCCACTCTAACCATGAGAGCTAAAGATTTGAACCTCAGCACATACATGTATAGAACATGCTGGAGGGACAGAGTCATAACTCAGAGGCTTCTCACACTCTAGCAGAGTATCCCAGTTCATGTTAGACAGAGTCCCTCACTGACTCTCTTCAAGAGAAATCTGGACAACTGGATGTGAGATTATAGGTTTACCCCAGGGGTCCTCCCTGTGTCACTACTAGACAGAGGCACAGTCAAGTTATTCGATTACGTAAGGGGTCATAATGTGTCACTACTAAGTCAGAGGCACAATATTCGGAATCTATTCTGTACACTTATTACCACTATAAGGGGTGGCAATAGCCACATCACTATGGCTAGGCTTATAAATGCACTAGGGCAGATAGCCTAGTAGTAAACTATTAAACTATGAAACTATGGTGTATGTGTAGGTATTGTCAGTCAAGCAATATAATGTGGTTTGGGGGGCTTGATATCTTCCTGTATTCCAACATTTTTTGTCTATTCCTTCTAGCATGTCAAGGGATCAGTTGCTAGTGTCCTCTCCTGCTCAGCTGGTGAACCTGGGAATATTGAGACAATGTTACAATTGCCTCATGTACACAGACAACCCTCTCCTTCTCCCACAAAACACAAATACATGCGGGAGATGCAACTATATAGCCAAACTGGAGGCTGAGCTCTCTCAACATAGGACTGGCAAGACCAGTGAGGAGGAGAAGGTAACCACACACACCACAAACCCAGTCTCACATAGCACTATCACAACTTCAAATCATACACATAAACACACAAAGACATACTCGGAGGCTCTGATCAGAAATCTGCCAAAACAGCAGAGGCCACCAAAGCAGACACCCAAACAACTGCCTCCACAGGGCACAGCACATGCAACACATAGACCACAGAGTCAGTGTGCCAAACAGTCACAGCCCTTAAGGCCAAACACAATGCCAGACGCACTCATCATAGGTGACTCCATAGTCAGACACACTGACGTCCCGCTCACCAGATTGAGTAAGGGGAAGGTCACAGTAAGCTGCCTATCGGGCACTGGAATCCACCACATAATGCAAGCACTCAGGTCACTCAACTGCAAGTACAAGTATGACTCAGTCATTGTCCATGCTGGTGTGAACGACCTGAGATGTACCTCCCTGGACTACATGAAAAGAGACATAGAGGAGCTCTCTGATTATGTAGCCCAGGCAGGTATGACCCTGACCTTGAGCAGTATCCTACCTTCACCAAGAATGATGCCACAATACAGAGACAAGATGATCAGCTGTAATAATTGGCTTAAACTATGGTGTCAGTCAAAGGGGATCCAATGTCTGTCTGCCTGGGATGACATGCTGGACAAGCCATGCTGATTCGCAAGGGACGGCTTGCACCTGTCACCCCTGGGCTTTCGGATTTTGGCTAAGGCTCTTGCCACCCCCATTGTGCCTTTTTTAGGCAAGGCTCAGATTCTAAACCTACCACCCTACAACACAAAAAAGGAAAAAAAACTAAGGGTAATGCTGCTCAATGCCAGAAGTCTCAACCTCAAGATGCACGCACTCGAAGCCCTTCTCAGTATGGAGAACATCGATGTCTGTGCTGTGACTGAAACCTGGTTCAAGGCTCCTGACAGCACACCGGCACTATCAGGTGTTACTTCATATCATGTGTTCCGGCCCCAAAATCCAGACAACACCAAGAAAGGAGGGTGGGTGTCCATATTCATCAAGGACACCCTCACCTCAAGGTTGGTGGCAATGCACGATGCATCGGAGACCATCCAGGTGCAATTAACCGTAGGCAAGACTGCGCTGCAGTTTGTAGAATGTTACAGGCCACCCTCTCAAACTCAGGAACCTCACACAGCTTTCCTGAAAACACTGGAGGGGATAAATGTATCTCCAAACACCATCATACTGGGTGATTTCAACTATCCAAATATAGACTGGGATCACTACTCAAGCCCCAACACTCTAGCCCAAAGGTTCCTAGAGTTCATAAACTCAAATGCCATGGAACAACTAGTCACCATCCCCACAAGAGGAGACAACATACTAGATCTCATCATCACGAACATGGGGTCACAATGTTCAACACCAGAAGTATACCCATCATTGGTGAGATCAGATCATAAACTAATCTCACTGGAAGTCCACATCCCACCCCCACCCCAGATAAAAAGACCACAGTGAAGAACTTCTCAAAAGCCGACTTCACACTTCTAAAGACTGGTGTGGTCTCTTTCAAGGCCCCCAAGCTAGCGGAAACCATTACCCAAGCCGCTGAATCACTTACAAATGCCTTCTACCAGCACCTCCAGGACTGCATGGATCAGGCAATCCCAAACAAAACAAAGACTCTTTGTACCAAAGGCAAGCGTCCAGTCTGGTGGACCCCAGCCATAAACAAGCTCTACAACAAAAGGAAGGAGCTACTACAAGATAGAGCAAAATCCGTAGAAGGGAAGACACCCCTGCTCATTATAAGTACAAAACTGAGATCTCTCATAAAATCATCCATGGCAAATTCTGAGAGAAAAATCGCTAAGGACTCAAAAGACAATCATAAGACCTTTTTAGCTATGTTAGAAACCTGGGAGGAAACTCCCAGATATGCTCAGAATTAGTTCAAAATGATGTAAATATCACTGAACCTACAGACATTGCCAACATACTGGCTGACAGGTTCAGTGCAGATTTCTCCCCCCCCTTCCCCCCAAAAGGAGGGATATCTATACCAGGGGATTGTAGCCCCCCAAACATCTCAAATGCTCAGGTGAGAACTGCTCTATCCAAGGCGAAAAACACAGCATCCATGGGACCAGATGGTGTCCCCGGTTGTGTGCTCCACGAACTCAATGAGGAATTAAACCCGCAGTTGGGCAGCTGTTTAATCTTAGCCTCACCTCAGGATACGTCCCCAAGGAGTGGTGTATGGCAACGGTGGTCCCACTTCACAAAAGAGGTGCCTTCACTGACCCCAGAAGCTACCGTCCCATCAGCTTGACAAGTCTGGTCTGCAAAGCTATGGAGAGGATCATAATGGAACTCATAAATAAAGACATAGGGGACTTGCAGACTTTGGATCCAACCCAGTTTGGCTTTGTCAAATTGCAGATCATGCCTTTTAAACTTGGTTGACTTTTTCAAAACAGTCACCAAGGCCATTGACGAGGGCAAGGCAGTCCACACAGCCTACCTTGACCTGGCAAAGGCTTTCGACACAATACCCCACTCGGGTATCATTGAAAAACTCAACAGCTTAAATGTAAACCCATACGTCACAAGATGGGTTGCAAACTGGCTAAGTGACAGAACCCACAGGGTCAGAGTTGCTGGCGCCATGTCAGACTCCAAGCTTGTCACAAGTGGTGTCCCACAGGGCTCAGTCCTGGGCCCACTTTTGTTCGGCATCTACTTTTCAGAAGTACAAGCAAACACAGGAGGATTATGGCTGACAAAGTTTGCAGATGACTGCAAACTGGGAACCATAGTTGAAAACCCATCTGACACAGACATCCTTCAGAAGGGTCTCATAGAAACGGATAACTGGTGCTAGAGCCATGGCCTAACGTTAAACGCTAAAAAATGCATAGTCATACCCTTCGGGAAAAACAAGGTTACCCCTAGTTACCATATAGGTGGCAATCCTCTAAGCACAGAAGAGGTTGTCAGGGATCTGGGCACCCAGGTTGACAGTAACCTTTCGTTTGACACTCACATTGCCAAAGTAGTTAGGAAGACCTTCTACATTGCCCACCTGATCATGCAGGGATTCACATCTAGATCAAGGGAGGTCATTGTTCCCCTGTACTCATCACTCATCAGAACAATGATTGAGTACAATGCCCCATTCGGAATGTATCTGACCCGACACCTGCAGCAATTGGAAAGGCCCCAAAAATTCCTCACCAGAAGGATAAAGGGTCTCAAAAATATGTCTTATGCTGCCCGACTGAAGGAACTCCAACTCTATTCAGTCGCTTACCATCTGCTCAGAGGTGACCTGTGCCTGACATACAAGGCCATGTCCAACCCGGAATTAATGAACATGCTTCACCTCAAAACCTCTAAATCCATTAGAACTGCAAGGGCAAGAGACTTAAACCTCAACACGGCTATTAATAGGACGTGCTGGAGGGACAGATTCATCACCCAGAGACTCCCTATGCTGTGGAACAACATCCCAGTACATGTGAGGCAGAGCACCTCGCTGGCTTTGTTCAAGAGAAATCTTGACCAATGGATGGGAGATCACAGGTATACCCCAGGGATAACCTCAGTGTTACTGCTTGACAGAGGCACAGCAAAATAATGGGCATATTATCCTTCAAACTACAGGGGTGGCAGAAGCCACAAAACTCTGGGCTAGGCTTATAAATGCCCTAGGGCAGAGAGCCTAGTATGAACCTATGAACCTATGAACATAGGCCTGGTGCGGTTCCTGCTATTAGGACAGTGGTCTGCAGCAAGCTATATAGTAGTAGGCAGTTTTAGCCATTGGTATTTGACCATGGCTAATCCATGTTGCTTCTTCTTGTGGTACCAACATGGGGGTGTGGTTATCCATGACATTTATTGCTAGTCACCCTCGTTTTGTAGCTTGTTCCATGTTTTTGCACATGCACATCACTGTATGAGGTGTGACCTGGTAGTGTTAGGGTGCTGATGTGGGCTTTGACCCAGTTTTCTATTACAGCACTGATATCTACATTCTCTATACTGTGTGCGTTTACACTGCACGCATCTTGCTGTTTATACTTCTGGCATTGGGTAGCATTACATCTAGGTTCCTATCCCTTGTGGTACCTATGAAGGTGGGTTTGTGTTTTTGTGGTTTATGATTGGTGAGGGTGGATGTTAGTCAGGGTCCTCAGGTGTGCATATGGTACATGGTGTTACATTACTTAACACATGGCATTCATGCCTCAAGTGGTGCTGCAGGGCTGCCTCTGTCGGATGCACATACTACACTCTCTGTACATGTTTAGAAGCAGGTTGTGTCATGTTAGGCATCCCTGTTACTATATGAGTGAGTCAGAGGGGGTATCAGTCCCAGTGTTCCTACTGAGCCAGTGTGTGTGCTATGCGTTGCCTCTTTGCCAAGGCCAGGGCATACTGGGCACACCTCCTTCTGCCTACTGGGGCAAGGTAAGGTTGTTCCTCCTCTGAGTCACCCTCTGCCTGTGGTGGCCTTGGCAATGGTGGGGGTATGTTTGGCCCAGCCCTATGCTGGTCCTGCTGCAGCTGTTTCCGCAGGATCATATTATGTAGCATAGCACATATCATGATCATTTGGGTACATGTAGTTGGTGTGTACTGCAAGGCTCCACCAGATGTGTCCAGACACCGGAACCGTGACTTGAGCAGCCCAAACACACGCTCTATGACATTACATGTTTGTGCTTGTGCCTCATTATGGCATTCCTGTTCAGGTGTGTGTGCATTTCTGATGGGTGTCATCAGCCACGGCTCAAGTGCATAACCTGCATCCCCCACTAGGTGTCCGTGTGGGAAGTCCCCACTGGCAAATGATTGGTACAGCTGCGTCAGATGCCAGATGTGGGAATCGTGGTAGCTCCCAGGGCAGCCAGCACACACATTCATTATTAAGCCCTGGGCATCACACATGACCTGGCAGTTGATGGAGGGGGAATCCCTTGCGGTTAATATAGGCTCTACCCCGCTCACCGGCTGGTGCTTTGATGCGTATGTGCGTGCAGTCTATTGCACCCAGTACCTCAGGGTATCCCGCTATTTGCTGGAAGAGATGCATATTGCTGGCCAATACCTCACGGGCATTGGGGAAATATACATGATCACCGACATGTGCTGACATGGCATCCAGGAACTGGTGCAGTACCCTGGAGGCTGATGCCTGTGATATCCCCATCATATCACCAGTTGGTCTCTGGAAGGTACCTGTTGCTAGTATTCTTAGGCCAACACATACCTTGGTTTCCACTGGGATGGGTTCCCCTCTGTTGGTTCTGTGTGTGAGACATGGCCTGCACAGCTCAACAATTTGCTGCAGAAGGTCTCTGTCCACTCTGTAGTGCTCTACTATCTCCAGCTCATGTAACCCATGGTAGGTGACCCTGGGCCTGTATACTCTCCTCCTTCTCCTCACTCTGGGTTGTCTGTCAGCATCTGCATTGTCACCACCCTCAGCAATTTGCCTATGCCTGATTATAACAGCTATGGCAGCCCCTAGCATTTCTGCTCTGAGTTCAGCTTTTTTCAGTTTTCAATCCTGATAGCATACTCCTTTCTTGCAGTATCTCTTGTGAGAAACAGCCTGCACTGCTGTTTGCAGTGTTTTAAGTGCTGGGTTGGGCTTCTAGTCTGCCTGTGTAATTGCCTACTTCCAATTGTTTCCACCAATTAACTCCAGCAGTATCCTCTGGCAGATTCCCTGTAATCTGGTTGTTTCCTTTTTCCTCTCTGTTTCCTCAAGGGGAGCAATGTGCACACCAGCATAAGCACGCTCACAGTGACTTAAACGCGCACACACATCCTTACACAGTTTGAACTGGGCTGATTCATGGTAAAACACGCGCACACAGCCTAATACATCAGGCAACAGGCTTCCTGCTGTTTACATTGCCTTCCACACGTGCACGCCCGCGCAAACCATTGTAAACGGTTTGCAACACACTCCCACATGTTGAACCTGCCTTACACGCATGCACACGTGCGCATGCACGTATATCAAGAAAGTTTGAGTGTAGGGATAGTGTGCACCCTCTATTTCTTGACTTTCCTAGTGTTCTGTTGGGACACACCTCTCTCCCTGATGTCTGTCTGTCATCTGTCACGTTACACTGCCCTCCAATGTGATACATTTATTTCTATCATTCCCCCCCCCCGTGATGTCACCTACCTCTTACTCTATTCTTCCCCCTTCTATAACTCTTACACTACTCAGAAAGTGCTCATTACCTATGTGGCAGTGTGATTCAGTATTGTAACCCTCATTTACATAGGATTGCCTAGTAATGCTTAGTTACATGTCTTACACGGAGCTTCCCCCCCTTGACAACCACTACACGGAGGCCATATTGTTTTTGGTCTTCTAGTCCCTGCATTGTCATTCCATGTAATACATAAATCCCACAATTGTGGGCTTATAAGCTTCGGTTTTCACTTTTGAGCAGCGCACCCCATTTGCGCGGGTGTGCGCTGCAGTTAAACATCAAAATCCCACAAAAAAAAAAAAGTTATTTTAAATTATTTTGCAACCCTTTTTAATGACAATGGCCACATATTTGGCCATTGGCATGCTAAATAACACATATGCACCCTTTATTTGGAGCTGACTTAGCTCCGTTGTCAATTTTGCAGAAATGTACTCAGTTGTCAGCTGAGTACATTTCTGCAGCTAAAACATCCATTACACGGACTGCTTTGGGCTTCCTGGATTGCTCAAATACCTCATTTGCATATCTTTCAGCTGCAAATGAGGTATTGAGCATTTCCACGCCCAGTCCGTGTAAGAGACGTTTTAGCTGTCTCTTACACGGAGGTTTGGGCTGTTCCTGGATCGGGAGGCTTACACGGAGGCTTACACTACTCTTAAACTCCATGTAAGCCTTCCTGAATCCTGCCCAGTGTCTTTTGAGAGATATTTTGAAATGATTGATTGCTTATGGATCTAATACTATGTGGAAGGATATTCCAATTTTTAGCAACAAAGTTAGAGTAAAGAGAGTTGCCTGCTGTATTGGATATTTTGGTTATTTGGAGTAGGTCTTTGTTAGATAATCAAAAGAGTACAAATGTTAGAGTAGGGTTGTAGAAGATTTTTAAGTGAAGGTACTGTCATGATTGTGCATTATTCTGTGAGCCATTATTATCTGGTTATAGGTCATAATACGATGTAGTTTCAACCAAGAAAGATTTTTTTAGGCATTGACAGTGATGGATTGAATGCATGGAATCTGTTGCAGATATGGCAGTCTTATTGCAACATGATTCTAATTTACTTAGTTCTGACTTTTTGAGGTTGGTAAGAATGGAGGAGTCATATAAGAGTGAGGAGAGAAGGTGGGTTCTAGCTATGGCTATTCTTGCAGTGTCTGTTAAGAATTGTTTGTTTCTAAGACACAGGTACGATTACTATAAAGGCTGTCTTCCCCAATATCTTGTTCGTTATAGCACTTCCAATAACTCCATTTAAAAAGAAACGTTCAGCAAACAACGATACCAATGGCTCCAACAAAAGGAAGCTTTTATTATAACCCAAAACAACTAAAAAGACATGAAAACATGAACTGATTTAGCGCTTTCGTCTCCCACTGGAGACCTCTTCAGAATCAATGAACGTAGTTCTTATTGTCCCTTATATATTGTGATCAATTAATTATAATTATTTAATTGATCAATCAAATATTCTAATGAACTAAAAAACTAAAAACGGGCTGGCTATATCGTGGCAGAGGTGGTATTAGAAAAAAACACGTTCCTTGAACATGCAAGATAGTGAATACCATGTAAAATATAAATAATATATAATATAAACAATATAATATAAAATTCCAAAAAATCTATAATCATTTACATTTTTACAGTGCTCGTATAAGCAAGAATAAAATGAGCACAAAAATGTAAATGATTATAGATTTTTTAGATTTTTTAGATTTTTTAGAATTTTATATTATATTGTTTATAATATAGAAGAAGGCAGTAGAAAAACACGAACACAAAAACTGTTAAAGAATACAATTATGCAGACACCTTGTATAGCAAGGCCTTCTTTAAATCCACACTGTGAATAAACGACCCACAAAAGGGTCAAGCCTTTAGCGTTTAGCTTGAGGCCATGGCTCTGGCACCAGTTGTCTGTTTCTATGAGGCCCTTTTGGAGGATGCTTGTGTCAGCTGGAGAGTCGATTACGGTGCCCAGTTTGCAGTCATCTGCAAACTTGGTCAGCCACAGTCCTTCCGTGTTGGCCTGTACCTCTGAGAAATATATACTGAAGAAGAGAGGTCCCAGGACTGAGCCTTGTGGGATGCCACTTGTAACTGGTTTGGAGTCTGACATGGCTCCAGCAATTCTAACCATGTGGATTCTGTCCTTGAGCCAGTTTGCAACCCATCTAGTGACATAGGGGTTTATATTTAAGCTGGTGAGCTTATCTATAATGCCCAAGTGGGGTATTGTATCGAAGGCTTTTGCGAGGTCCAGGTAGGCTGTGTGGACCACCTTCCCCTCGTCAATGGCCTTGGTAACTGTTTCAAAGAAATCAACCAGGTTTAAGAGGCAGGATCTGCCCTTAACAAAGCCGAACTGGGTAGGATCCAGTGTCTGTAGGTCCTCAATATCTTTATTTATGAGGTCCATGATGATCCTTTCCCTAGCTTTGCAGACCAAGCTAGTCAGGCTTATGGGGCGATAGTTTCCAGGATCCGTTGAGGCACCACCTTTGTGGAGAGGGACCACAGTTGCTGTACACCACTCTTTGGGTGCATATCCTGTAGTAAGGCTGAGACTGAACAGTAGTTTTATGTTTGGCTTTAGCTCTTCTTGGAGTTCATGTAGGACACAGCCCGGGACACCATCTCGTCCAATTGATGCTTTGATTTTTGCTTTGGAGAGGTCGGCTTTTACATGAGCATTTGAGATGTCAGGGGGGCAGCACTCTGCTGGGATAGATATTTGCCCTTTTGGTGGGGAGGGGGGGAGACGTTTGCACTGAACCTGTCAGCTTGGATGTTGGCAATGTCTGTGGGTTCAGTGTATTTTTTGTCATTTTGGACTAATTCTGAGCATATCTGGGAATTACCACCCAGGTTCCTAACATAACTAAAGAAAGCCTTGTGATTACCCTTAGTGTCCTGTGCAATTTTTCTCTCGAAGCTGGCCTTAGACGATTTTATGAGTGCCCATAGTTTTTTGCTAATACTGATCAGAGATGCCTTCCCTTTTTGGAATTTTGCTCTATCATTTAGTAGCTTCCTCCTTCTATTGTATAGTTTGTTTATGGCTGGGGTCCACCAGACAGGACGTCTGCCTTTGGAGGATTGGGTCTTGGTTTTATTTGGGATCTCATGATCCATGCATTCCTGAAGGTGTTCATAGAATGCATTTATAAAGGATTCTGCGGTCTGGGCCGTATTTTCCACAGGCCCAGGGACTTTGAAGGATTCCACCTCAGTTTTGAGGAGTGTGAAATTTGCTTTAGAGAAGTTTTTCTCTGTGTTTTTTTGGGCAGGGGGTGGTGTCGGGATGTGAATATCCAGGGAGATTAGTTTATGGTCTGATCTTACCAGTGAGGGATACACTTCTGGTCTGGAGCATAGAGTCCCCATGTTGGTGATGATCGGGTCCAGTGTGTTTTCCCCTCTTGTGGGAGTGGTAACAAGTTGTTTCATAGCATTTGAGTTTATAAATTCTAGGAACCTTTGGGCTAGGGTGTTGGAGCTAGATTAATGCTCCCAGTCTATGTTTGGGTAGTTGAAGTCACCCAATATAATGGTGTTTGGAGAGACCTTCATATTTTCCAGTGTTCTCAGGAAGGCCAAGTGGGGTTCCTGTGTTAGGGAGGGTGGTCTGTAGCAGACTATAAACTGGAAGGCAGTTTTACCCACTGTTAGTTGCACATGGATAGTCTCTGATGCTTTGTGCTGTGCCACCAACCTGGAGGTGTGGGTATCTTTGACGAATATTGATACTCCCCCTCCTTTTGTGGGTCGGTCCAAGTTTTGAGGCCGAAAAGCATGGTATGAGGTATAACCTGGTAGTGCTGGGGTGCTCTCGGGAGCCTTGAACCAGGTTTCTGTTACTGCACAGATATCGATGTTCTCCATGCTAAGGAGAGTTTCGAGTGCGTGCATCTTGAGGTTTAGACTTCTGGCGTTGAGTAGCATTACTCTTAGTTTCTTATCCCTTGTGATACCTATGGAGGTGGGTTTGTCTTTTGAGCCTTGCCTAAAAAAGGCACTATGGGGGTAGCAAGAGCCTTTGCCAATATCCGAAAGCCCAGGGGTGACAGGTGCAAGTCATCCCTAGTGAAGCATCGTGGCTTGTCGAGCATGTCATCCCAGGCTGACAGGCATTGGATCTCCTTTGAATGATACCAATACTTAAGCCAATTGTTGAAATTGATCATCTTGTCTTCATATTGTGGCATCATTCTTGGTGAGGGTAAGATGCTACTCAAGGTCAGGGTCATACCGGCCTGGGCCACATGCTCAGAGAGCTCCTATATGTCTCTTTTCATGTAGTCCAGGGAGGTACATCTCAGGTCATTCACACCAGCATGGACAATGACTGAGTCATATTTGTACTTGCCTTGGAGTGACCTGAGTGCTTGTGTTATGTGACGGATCCTAGCGCCCAACAGGTAGCTCACCGTGACCTTCTCCTTGTTCAGCCTGGTGAGCGGGACGTCAGTGTGCCTGACGATAGAGTCACCTATTACAAGTGTATCAGGTGTGTTGTTTAGCCTTAAGGGCTGTGACTGTTCGGCACACTGGCTTTGTGAGCTATGTGTTGCACGTGTTTTGTTTTGGGGTAACGGTTGCTTGGGTGTCTGCTTTGGAGGTCTCTGCTGCTTAGGTAGATTTTTATTTAGAGCCTCCGAGTATGTTTTTGTGTGTTTGTGTTTGGTTTGCTGTTGTGGTAGGTCTATGTGAGACTAGAATTATATTGAGTGTGGTTTCCTTCTCCTCCTGACTGGTTACGCCAGTACTGAGTTGAGAGAGCTTAGCCTCCAGTTTGGCTATATGGCTGCATCTCTCACATGTGTTAGAATTTGTTGGGAGGAGGAGAGGGTTGTCTGTGTACATGAGGCAGTTGTAACATTGCCTTAAGATTCCCAGATTCACCAGCTGGACCGGAGAGAAGATTGACAACTGACCTTTGGACATGCTAGAATAGTATTGGGAATTCCTTTATAATTGAAAAAAAGGGCCAATGGGGAACAAGGTACTCAAGAGGACTTTGTGAGAGTGTAGTGCTTTTAATTTTTTAGTGCTGACTTATATAATTGCTTTAGTGAGCAAGTGCCAGGTAACTTAAATGCAATGTGTTACAGGTAACTTAAATGCAAAAATGACAAACAGTAACTTTCTTTTAAGTGAAACAAGAAAATGAGTACAGTAAGCAATGCAGATATCACTAGGGATCCACAGAAGCACCGAAAAGCCGCATTTTAGGTGGTATTAGCGTTTCAGGGAAATAACAAGCAAACAAACAACAAGCATACAAACAGAGCTAGATTCAGCAGGCCTGGATCTAGTCTATGCTACAGCAAACACGGTGTACCAATTTCAGTAAGAAACAGTTGAAATATGCAGGCACTATAAGCCTTTAACCAGAAATTCCCAGCTCAGAAGGGCAGAGTCCAGCCTCTCCTCCCACAAGAGTGCAGACCACGAACCTTCTTAATGTAAAATAACTGGCCTGAAGCCCAAGTGCTTAAACCAGAACTAATACACTTTTAGAATAACAGACACTGAGCCCTCAATCAGCAGTTCCCAACTTAGAAGGATGTAAGCTACCTGTCCTGCCACCACAGTGCAGGCCACAAACCTTCCTAATGTAAAACAACTGGTCTGAAGCCCAAGTGCTTAATCCAAAAGACTTAGAATGATAGCTACACTTTAATCAAGTTACTACCAAGCAGTAATAAATACAATTGAATACTTTGAAGAATGCCTGGATTAGTGCTCAAGTTATACAAACAAAGCTAGATTCAGCAGGCCTGGATCTAGTCTACGCTACAGCAAACAAGGTGTACCAATTTCAGTAAGAAGCAGTTCAAATATGCAGGCACTATAAGCCTTTAACCAGACATTCCCAGCTCAGAAGGGCAGAGTCCAGCCTCTCCTCCCACAAGAGTGCAGACCGCGAACCCTTTTAATGTAAAATAACTGGCCTGAAGCCCAAGTGCTTAAACCAGAATTAATACACTTTTAGAATAACTGACACTGAGCCCTCCATCAGCAGTTCCCAACTTAGAAGGATGTAAGCTACCTGACCTGCCACTACAGTGCAGACCATAAACCGTCTTAATGTAAAACAACTGGTCTGAAGCCCAAGTGCTTAAACTAAAAGGCTTAGAATGAGTTACATCAAGAAGTAATAAATACAACTGAGTACTTTTAAGATGATGCAAAAGCAAAATAAAGTAGGAAGAAACACAAATACAGTAAAAGCAGATAAATTTTTTTTTTTTTTTTGGCATTAAATACTGACCATAAACACGAGATAGACAATCACCTTGAGGTAATTCAGCAAGTGTCGGAAATTGGCATTTAATTACTTGCTGCAAGGATACAAAAACATGCAAATACAGGATTTTGCCTAACTACTAACAGGAAGTATGCTCTTCTTATACTGTTCTACAAAACGTTGCTTTCTATAGTTGACGAAATTAAACACAACTTTCTGTATTGTTCTACAGCAGATGTTACTCAGATTTTCTGCTGACATGACTGGATTTATGAAAAACATTTGAGAAAAACAACCTGACCTTGGGGGCTTTAGCCTGCTACAAGCTTCTATTGTGTAGTTCTAATACATGTGTTACATTTCAAGGTACTAAAATTAGTCGTACCCAGGAAGGACATAATTTCCTTCTTGGTAGTGTGTTTTGGTGCTTGTAAAATTGCTACTTTTCTGTCCTCATCTAATATTCTACCCTCTTTGGATATTACATATCCTAGGTATTTAACTTGTTTTTTCCAAAGCTGCAGTTTATTTTTGTTTACCTTATGTCCTTCAGTGGCTAAAAATTGTAATAGCACTATGGTATCTTCTTTGCAATCATGACAATACAAGATTGGAAAGCTTCTGCAGTTTGTACAGATTTATGCAATTTAAATAGAATAAATGTATTAACCCTTTTCAAATCTTAAATGCACTAAGCGTATTACTAATACATACACTAATACATATTTTTCTAACATTTCCCTCCCTTTTAATACTTTATTCTACTTTCAAAATAAGCATAAACAGTTTTTCTTCCCCTAACCTCTTCCTACTCAGGATTTGCAGTTAAGAAAGTCATTCAGTTTAAACTTATGAAAGCATTTTCAATTTTTTAACAGTTCTTCAAACTCAGCACCTTGATATAAGGTTTCTGAAACTGACATGTCTATAAGGTCTTTGATCAGTCTTTTCATGCAGGGGATGCCACAGCAAACACATACTCCCAGTAGGATCATTCCTACACAAATGGCAATCAGGATGTTCATTAGGATAGTACCCCCCCCAAACCATTTCTGGAAAAAGTCCGTCAGTGGGTTTGGTCTTGGTTTGGTCATGTCCGAAACTTGCTGAATTACCTCAAGGTGATTGTCTATCTTGTGTTTATGGTCAGGAATATACGAACAGCACTCCTCCTGGATTAAAACGCAAGTACCACCTCTCGCTGCTAGGGTGAAATCGAGAGCCATGTGGTTTTGAAGCACTACAGTTCTCATGGCATTCAGTTCATCAGTCACCAATTCTAGAGTGGAAAAAGTTGCATTGCTCATTACTTTGAGAAGTTTAGACAGTTTTCTCAGCTCCCAGATCGATTTCACTGCTCCATATGCTGGTGATATGCCTGCTCACGATATAACACTGTCACTGAAGTCCATGTGTGTCAGTTTATCGCCTATAGAATGATGGTTTTTCCAGCGCGCATCGATTTGCCCCACTGGATTTACAGGTTTCTTGATGGGTTTCTTGACGACCTCTCGGACATTCTGAATTTTTCCTCGAGGTAAGACTGCCGTGTGTCGTATGGCCAGAACCAGGTAGCCCAAAAAACAACTGCCGGACCAATTCTCAGGTAACCACTTGTATGCTTTCCTACCGCATACAAAATAACAATCCTCTACTTTAGTAGTAACTTTAGTATGAATATACACTTGTCCTGCATGAAACATTTTTCTATCAATTATAGACAGTTGTTTATAAAGAACAGAATCATGTTTTGCTTCATCAATTGTTTTGTGCATCAATTCAAAAAATGAATCATAGTTTGTATTACAATAAGAACCTGCATTATTAGCTTTAGTGTAGCATCTATAAGGAACAGTCACATTGCAATTGCTCCAACCCATCTGAACAGTATCATTTTTATAAAAACACACAGTCCCTTTTGTGGAACAGACAAGTGCAATGCTATTGTATCTTGTGATGTAACAGTTGATGTATCATAAATCAAGTTTTCCCACGTCTCGTTGACTCCTAGGGGGACTGAAGTCATTAATAACCCCCCCGTATGCTGTCAGAAAAGCTGAGCAAATCCAGCAATTTGAAACATTGAAAGTCTCAGCATACACATATTTGATGGCCTGGTAAGTGTTGAAGTTTGGGTGCCAGTCTATGAGCAACGCTTCACATTTATTCAGTTCAGTTTGTGTGGCTGGGAAAAGGAATGGCCACAACAAAAAGATTATTGTCACTAGTACAGTCAACAGGATGATTATGCAATACTTCTGAGGAAATGGTTGTTCTGCATTCCTGTTTTCTCCAACTCTTCCAAGTAGTTTTATTTGGATTTTTCTGGATTCTATCATTTTTGCTCTTGACATGTGACAAGATTTTTGTCCAGTTCAAAGTTCTTAACTAGTTTGCAGTGCGTCAGGTGGATCCACGAGGCCCGCTCTGCGATTTTGACTGCAGTAGGTGTCAACAGGAGCACCTGATATGGACCTTCTCACTTTGGTGTTGTCCAGTTTTTCTTTTTGAGTGTTTTCACCCAGATCCACTCCCTAGGGGCCAATGCCACTTCCGATGTCTCGGTTTGTTCTTTAGCTGAAACAGGATTTGACTGCAACAGATGTTTAGAATTCAACATATTTCTCATATACTCTGCTAGTGTACAGTCGGCTTCCTCGTCTGCGGGCATGAGAGGTTTCCACTGAGGTGTATAATAAGCTCTTCCAAATAGTTTTTCAAAAGGAGTCAATCCTTTTGCATTCGGAACAGTTTTCATGCTCAACAGTGTCAGGGGCAGACAGTACACCCAATTCTTTTCTGTTTCTGCTATTAATTTCTTTAGTTTATTCTTTAAAATCCCATTATGCCTCTCAACTAGCCCTGCAGATTGCGGATGGTATGCACAATGATTCTTTAAAGAAATACCAAAATGTTTACTTAACTGTTGTATGGTTTGGTTTACAAAGTGTGTACCGTTGTCACTGTAGATCCTTTCCGGAATGCCGAATCTAGGGATGATTTCTTTAACAATGATTTTCGCTACTGTAGACGGGTCTGGATTTTTGGTCAGAAAGGCTTCCACCCATCTGGAAAACATATCTACAATGACAAGACAATACTTCTTATTTTCACATTTGTTCAATTCTATGAAATCCATACAGATAGTATGAAACGGATATGTTGGTGTTGGGAAACTCCCTTGCTTGGGCTTTAATGCTCCTTGTGCATGATGTTTGTTACAAATGTGGCACATCAAACAAAATCTTTTAGAATAGTTGGTGAATCCATATGTCATGAACACTCTGTTCACCAGCTGTACCATCCCCCCTGTTGAGACATGGCATTGCCCATGGCTCAACAAAGCTGCATATCTAAACAAATTAGATGGTAATATCGGTTTCCCTTCTTTAGAGATGTACAGCCCCTTTTCGAGAATTGCTCCTCGTTTTACCCATCTTTGTTTCTCAACTTGCGTAGTGAGTGTCTGCATTGTCTTTAACATTTCTAAGTCTAAAATCTCAGAGGGTTGTAGTTCCTCATTCAAAAGAAATACTTCTAAAGCTGCCTGTTTTGCAGCTGTATCAGCTCTCGCATTACCTTTTGAAATCCTATCCTGTTGCTTGGTATGAGCTGTGCATTTACAAATAGCTACTTTCTGAGGTAACTGAATAGATTCTAAGAGAGCTAAAATAAACTGTGCATGATTAATAGGTTTTCCAGTAGATGTTATCATTCCTCAGTTTTTCCACTGTTGTGCAAAAACATGTACAGTAGAAAAAGCGTACTGGCTGTCAGTAAAAATGTTCACACATTTACCCTTTGCTAAGGCAATCAATTCTGCTGCCTGTGCAGATAAGTTGTGTGGTAAATGTTTCGCTTCTATAATCTCAGTATCAGAAACTACTGCATATCCTACTAGGTTCTGTCCTGCAGGACCCCTTTTGCACGAGCCATCCACGTAGTATGTCACCTCGGCGTCATTCAAGGGGACATCCATGAGATTTTTTCTAGGCAGTGTCTTTTGCTCAATCACCTGCAGGCAACAGTGTGGTGTGCCATCTGCAGGGGTTGGGAGCAAGGTAGAAGGGTTCAAAGTCATGCATCGTTCAATTGTCATATGAGGTTGGCTCAACAATATAGTCATACAGGAAAGATGCCTAGCAGGGGAAAGATATGCTACCTTCTCTTGCAGTAAAATAATTGTGACTGCATGAGGCACTCTCAATGTGAGAGGGTGGAACAAAACTACTGAGGCTGAAGCCTGTACTGCCATTGCAGCTGCAACTACTGCTTGTACACAGTGAGGTAAAGACCTTGCCACTGGGTCTAGTTGTGATGAATAATAAGCAATGGGGCATTGCTTGTCCCCGTGCTGTTGTGTTAACACTGATGTCATATAACCTTGCTTACAATCTACAGTTTGGAAAAAACGTTTATGATAGTTTGGTAATCCCAGAACTAATGAGGATGCTATTAACTGTTTCAGTTTGCAGAAAGCAGATTCTGCTTCTGGTGTCCATTATAACAAGTCCTGTGCTGCCATAGGCTTTTTATATATCAGGTCAGTCAGTGGTGCAGATTCCAAGGCATAGTTTGGAATCCAGCTCCGGCAAAAATTAGTCGTACCCAGGAAGGACATAATTTCCTTCTTGGTAGTGTGTTTTGGTGCTTGTAAAATTGCTACTTTTCTGTCCTCATCTAATATTCTACCCTCTTTGGATATTACATATCCTAGGTATTTAACTTGTTTTTTCCAAAGCTGCAGTTTATTTTTGTTTACCTTATGTCCTTCAGTGGCTAAAAATTGTAATAGCGCTATGGTATCTTCTTTGCAATCTTGCTGGGTGGGGGCCACCAGCAGGATATCATCAACATAAAGTAAAATCTGACTGCCTCTTGATGGGGTAAATCCCGTCAAGTTGCTTGCCATTTCTTGTGAGAATGTTGTCGGACTTTCACAATATCCCTGTGGTAGTCATGTATATGTATACCTTTTCCCCTGAAATGTGAATGCAAACCAATGCTGGCTGTCAGGGTGTATCGGTATCGAAAAGAACGCATTGCTGATATCTACCACAAAAAAATATTTCTGTTGAGGTTTTAAATCATTCAACAGGGTGTGTGGGTCTGGCACTATAGGTGCCCTTGGTATCACTGCGTCATTTACAGCTTGTAAATTTTGGACCATACGCCATTCTTCATTTGCTTTCTTAACAGGAAATAAAGGTGTGTTACATGGTGAATCGGGAGATTCCACCAGTACCCCTTCCTTAAGTAAAGCTGCTATAATAGGTTTGATTCCTACCTCTGCATCTTTTCTTAAGGGATACTGTCTTTTCTGTGGTCCAAATGCTGACTTGGCATGATAGTAACTGGTCCCACTGTATGAATAAGTCCTACATCTGACTTTCCTGTTGACCAGAGAGTTTCTGGTATATTCTGTAAGGCATTCTCTTCCTCCTTTAATAGGAATGCTAATCAGCTGTCCTTGCTAGACTGCAAGTGCACGGCTGGGTGGGTCTGAGTTATCCAATTCAGCTTCTGTATTTGTATTCCTTGTTCTGACAGTTCTAATTCTGTCTGCCTTTCCCATCTCGTAACTTTTTCTCCTATGCCTGCCCATTCTATGTTTCTGTCCTTGGTTAAGCTAATATGTGGTAATCGATTAGATTTATAAAGTGCAAAGAAATCCTGGGGCAATGAACAGCTGGCTACACTGTTCCCTTCCATGTCCCAGTACAGATTACATAATATCAATCTGTTTGCACGATTTTTAAACAATTCTTGCTCATATTCTTTAACAGGTCCTGGTGTGTTACAGTAATACAGAGTACAGTGCAACAGGTGCTGTTTGTCAATGTCAAGGGAGGGGAACTTACTGATGGCTATATTCATTAATTCTTCGGTCACAGTCCCTGGACCAGTCATAACCAAGTCCTGACTGTACCAATAAAACACTTCACCCTCCGATTGCACTGCAAAGGTATCAATTTGTCTCTGTGCTTCCATACCCTGCATGGTCGGAACTACTGCTATACCAAATAGCTGCATAAGGTCTCTGCCCAAGAAGTTTACTGGGAACTTTGCAGAAACAACAATTTTGCTTTTCTGGGTCAATCCTGAAACAGGATCAGTTATTGCGATGCCACGGGAGAGAGGCTCCCGGTACAGCTGTCCATTAGTTGCTTTTACTAGTATATAATCAGGTGACTCTGAATTTTCTGGCAGTTTGGAGGGATATATCAGGGTTCGTGATGCCCCTAAGTCACACAGAAATTTAACCTCCCTCCCTTCTACCAAGAGTGTAACTTCTGGTTTTGTGTCTGCTAAATAGAGCTCTAAGCTCAATAAATCTAAATCCAATATTTCATTTTCTTCACTATCGGTAACTTCCTGCACTTTCACTATTTCTTCTGTCACATCCTCTACTCCTTCTATCACATTCTCATTTGTCCTTTCTCTGCTATTCCCTTGCAGTGATTCCTGACTATCATATAATCAGTCCTCACCCTCTTTGTCTTCCGTGGTTGCCTTCTTGTTTTTCTTGCAATCCCTTGCCAAATGTCCCTTTTTACCGCATTTAAAACATTCACCCCTTTTCTTTCGCCCTTCAAAGTCCTCTGATCGCTGATCAGATTGTTTGTTTCCCTGGGCATTTCTCTTGCCCTTTTTCCCGGACTGTACTACATAAACTTCTGCTCCATCTTCTACAGAAAATACTTGGGCTTTCTTTTTCTTTTTGCTATTAAAATGCCTTTCGGCATGCCTAGCATATTCAAGTAATGATTGTAACCAGCTTGTACGATGATCTACCATGTGTTTTGTAATAAAACTGCATATGGGTGCAATACTGCCTTTCAAAAATGCATTCTTTAACTGCTGTTCATATGGGGAATCTTGTGTCTGATCTTCAGGAACCTGCATTCCACAGTGGTTATTAAAACATTCTAATAGTCTGGCATAATATCTGTCAACAGTTTCACCTTCTTGTTGGATGCATTGATTAATGCAAGTCCAGTCTGCCCTAGGCTTCCATTTCTCAGAGATGCGGTCTGTAAGACCTTTTATTCTGTTGTCTAGCTCTGCACTGCTATGTAGGAGGGGTCTGTGTGCAGCGTCACTGGGATTCCAATTTACCACTAATCATGTGCCAATCCGGTCCCACAATTTGTCTAACTACTTTTTCTACCTCTTCTCCGTTTAAATTATAACTTAGCCTCATTCCTTGTAAATCTTCTGAGAACTTTCTAAAATTAACTTTTGGATGGGGAATTCCCTCAGTGGCTTTCCGGATATCTTCCGGAGTCCAGGGTCTATACACTAGAATAGTTGGATCCTGACCTTCTTGCCCTGCCTGAGGATTAGATACTTCTATAAGTGGGCATATTTCTTCCTCACTCATAGATCGTGAATTCCTAACCATTTGATATAACTCAATGTCTCCTTTTGAGTTACCTGCCCGTGTTCGAGACCTGGTCTCGATGGGATCTCTAATAAACGGTTTTGCTCTTGTAATGTCTCCATTTCAGTGACAACAGGATATCGTGGGGGTAGACTAACCTGTTCACTTGCTTCGTATTCTGGTAAGGGAGGTGGAGGGGCCGACGCTATCACTAAGTTATTGTCCTCCTTATCTAAAAACATCGCTTTGGAATTATTATTCTTTTGTTCCCTACAGTTTACCTCCTCAATCCACCTGTGTGCCTGAAGAATTCCTAAGTGGCGTTGCTTTTTTACCTGTCCTTTGGAATCTGTTTTGAGCTGTTTGACAAGTTTGACAAGCGAGGATTTTTCTAATTTACCATTTAATATTATCAGCGCTCTGCGACTGCATGTATTTTGCGTCTTTGGTTAATGGCGAATTTTGGGGTCTTTTTGTGCAATTATTACCCATTTTGTTCTACCCTTTTAATCATTACGTAACCTCTCTTATTTTTAATGTGGTACCACGGATTTTGTTATAGTCTCTTCAGAATGACTGCCTACCTACTCTGTTTTCCCTGATCTATGACAAGACAGTAATCTTTTCTGTCCCTGACTTGTAAAAATACAGTCATGACAAAAACAATACAAATCTAGTCCCTGATCTAAAACAGAAAAAGGTAGATTCACCTTACCTGAGCCTTCATAATTGATCACCTGGTTCGTGAAAACCCATCCTTCAGTTGCAGATCAGAAAGTGGCTGGCCTCTTTTGTACGGCAATTCAGTCAGAGGGCTTTTCAAATAAGAAGAACTGATGTGGTTTCTTCCCCATACGGTTTCAAGCCACCTGGCCCCTCTGATCCGAGGTGAAGTGAGGGTTTCCGGTCCGAAGGACCAATCTGTCAAAGGAATAAACTTCAAAGACTAATTCACGCAAGGTTCAGATATGGCATTTAATTACTTGCTGCAAGGAGACAAAAACATGCAAATACAGGATTTTGCTTAACTACTAATAGGAAGTATGCTCTTCTTATACTGTTCTACAAAACGTTGCTTTCTATAGTTGACGTAATTAAACACAACTTTCTGTATTGTTCTACAGCAGATGTTACTCAGATTTTCTGCTGACATGACTGGATTTATGAAAAACATTTGAGAAAAACAACCTGACCTTGGGGGCTTTAGCCCGCTACAAGCTTCTATTGTGTAGTTCTAATACATGTGTTACATTTCAAGGTACTTTTCTAGCTTAGACACAAGTAAATGCTGATTGCAGTTCATATTTTCAAGCAGTCTTTGTTCTTATTATCAATAGCTTCTGCAGCTGTGTATTTTCTCACAGCATAAGCGGAACTCCTTGTCTAAATCTCATAACATTAATACAAGTGATACATCTATTTATTATTTTCCTGACACAAGCAGAAATGATCTGCTTCCCTGTAAAGTTCCAGACCATAAGCAAAGATTATAACTGCGCATATTTCATGACAATACAAGATTGGAAAGCTTCTGCAGTTTGTACAGATTTATGCAGTGTGAAATAGAATAAATGTGTTAACCCTTTTCAAACCTTAAATGCACTAAGCATATTACTAATACATACACTAATACATATTTTTCTAACACCCTGCTATTTGGTAATACTGGGCTTTATTAGTTAAGAACCAGTCCAAAATAGATGATGCACTTTGTCTTTATTAAGAGGACACATGGGTTAAGCCCACTCGTTGGAATTACTGTGAAATGAAATATACTGGTGTGTTACAGTATTATGGTCTACCTAGGAAACTTAATCTAAGTATCTAAGATCCTTTAAAATGAATACCATAGCAATAAAACTCCAACCCTGACTCTAAACTTAAAACTCCAAACCTAAATCAAAAAATATTGTCCTAAAACTCTAATCCTAAAACACTGACACTAAAAAAAATAATAATCATACCCTCAAACACCAACTCTAAAACATTGTCTCTAACCCTAAAATTCAAAGGCACCTTTAATGCCTCTCTCTATTTAAAAGTGTACCTTATTATCGGACAAGGGAGAGACTTTGGGACACTTTAATCAATATAACTAGCAATTGTGCTTTTTTTTTTTTGCAAAGCATGTTTTTGGTCTCTTTAAGTAGCCATTCCTGGATCTGCTGGTAGGAGAGAGCAGCTGTCCATGTGTTAAGGAGCACTGTGGCTCCATAGTAGCAAGCTAACCAAGATGTATTCCAGAGTGTTGGATATGATGAGTAAATGATACCTGGAAATGGTGGCAATAATGGAGAAGACTGGACCGCACCAGTGTTCTTGCGTAACTCTCAGAACGTTACAGCAGTTGTGTAACATCTAGGAACTGCTGCATATCATCCTGGCCACAGCTCTCAACTTCTTTGCTCAATAAACAGGGGCAAAGCTGAAAAATAATGTGTAGAAAACCCATTATTGTTACTCATACCTCTCAAATGACCTCATTATGAGGGATGTTCCTTATTTTGAGTCTTAAAAAGTCCATGTTCCTCACTGTTCCACATTTGAAGGGCTTGCTATGCATTCAGTGTTAAAAAAATGTAATTAATGTAACAGACAGCCAAGAGACATGCTCAGTAATAATGAAACACTTTTTACTTTTATCATAATAAGTGGTAATAACAGTTTCAGGTGATAAAGGAGAATGCTGGACTTTGCGTAGCACATCACTCGGTAATTTGGATTTGCACCTGTGCTCTGTCCAGTGCTCTCCATTATCGCTAAAATGGTGAGAATGAAATCTTCTACCTGAAGGTTTAATGGTGGTCTGGTTTTGACAAGGAGAATAAATACCTACACAAAAGCTGCACTGAATGACAGTCCACAGTGCATCACTACAGCCTCCCCTGCAACGATCCTCTGCTTCACGGTAATGCAATGTAATCATACTTATTTTACTTGTATTATGGGCTCAGTGTTCCTGATTGCAGTTAACTCTGGGTGGCCTGAAGTAATCCAAATGGAGTCAACAGCTCCTAAAAATATATTGTTTTTTTATTACGGACAGCGTTTGGAAGAAATGGCTTGCCTGAATAAATTGTCAGAAATATTGGTTGTTGGAAAAAAATAAGTCATAAAATATTCTATGTCTGTGTTTCAACAGCCAGCCACTGGTCTGACAGAAAGATTTGTAGAAACATTTAGGAGTCCTCTAAAGGTGGTAAGTTCAAGTGGTAAGCCCTGCAAAATACATAGCTTTGTCTTTCTCTACTGTACTGCACATGCAACCATCAATACTGTGCAAGCAACATTATTTTAAACAGTAATTTGTATTATACACTGAATTTTCAAATCTGAACAATAGGATATTAATATGTTTTACATATGGTTGGTAGGTGCTAACCATAGGCTGCTGAACTGATAAAAGACAACTGGGGCAAACATTTCAGGAAGTGGGCCTCTCATGTATACTGTGTATGCAAAATGTGATATATGATAAGAAAGGTGTGCTAATCAACCTGGTCTAGACCCAGTAATTAAAAATTATTTTTTTAAAAAACTGCATGTTGAGCACACACAAGTCCTCAGTTGCCACTTAAAACCCACAGTCATACCCCAAAATATGCATGTAATCAAACTGTTAAATGAATATGGGTGGATGATCAAATGTGTTTCTCAAGATTCAAATGACTGATTTCTTCCACCAGTACCTAACTGAACATCCAGTGCCAGAATGTTCCCAGCAAATGACACCCCTGATACATCTACCCAAGCCAGTATTCCAACCCTGTTCAGGTCACAGTAATCTTTTCCTCAGTAGCTATAAAGATCCCATCAGAGGAAAAAGTCATGTGCCAGTACACAAAACATCCTTTTAACAGTGTACAATGATGTAGATCAGTATTTTGAGAAACCAAAATAATAGTCACACTTAACTATGGTAATGCCTACGGTAATGGCTGGGGTTAAAGAACACCAGTTTAGGTAGAAGTGATGTAAAATCAAACTAAATAATATGCCCACTTGAAAATGCATTTTGAATGGTATAATAAGGAATGACCTACTGCTTATGTTCTTGTTCTTTTTCCCTAGGTTAAAAAGTGAGGACGAGTAGCACATGCTGGTAATGCAAGCTCACGTTTGCACAGATTCCAGCTGCGCATAACAGTTATAAAAGAACTACAGTAAGTAAAGATACATGTATCTCAGCTCTAGGCAGTATGCACTGAGACACTTTCCAACTGTATCTTAATGCATTTGGCAGTAAAAGAAATGGAGTAAGAACTGTTGATGGTACAGCTGAAGGACAAAAACGACAGTGTCTTCTTTTTGTCATTCTAGTATTTTCCTACAAGCTGCATCCATTGGAAGGCTTGTTGCCAAAGTAATCTTTTAGCTTACTAATTAGCATTGTATTTTGCATTGACTGGGAAGTAGTTGTGTTAAGATTTACTCAGTTGGTAATGCTATCCTCCCAGGGAAGGCCTTGGTCTATTTCAGAGGTGGCCTATACAAAACCAAAAATATTGTATCCTTAAAATGTTGTCTATTCAGTACTAATTTTAAATGTGCTTTAAGCTAAATATGAAAGAAAAATTATCTATCAATGTGTCTGTTAATCCAAGGTAAAAATAATGAACTAAGATGTATATTGCTTATTTCAAAAGGGTGGTGGTTGCTGTCAGACTGTTTTATTTTTCATTTTAACAAATCATGTAAAATAGGCTACACTTCTGTGAGATTTAGTATGTCTCATTACGTATTTTTCTGTGTCATTTCCTTTTCTAATTTGCAAAGCATGTTCCTTCCTCTTTATTCTTGTGCTGTCTTTAACTTAGTCACCTTCCCCTAGCATTTGCAGCCACCTGAAACCACACCAAAAGTTAGTCATTTCCTTTTTAAATTGCTTAAGATAGCATCTTTTTTCACTTCGGCAAACATATTTTTCCTGGAAAAAGGAGCTCCTGTAAAACAGGTGCCAAGTACATGTCACTTTTATATGCTAAATATTGCCTTGTCAGTCATGTACTATTTAACATAACTGGTATGTAGCGGAGTGAAATTCATAGCAAGGTTGGTGGGAGGGTGGAATTGTTTTATGTAGTGTTGCCTACCACTGTGTGAAGAAGCACAGCGCTGAATAAGGGTAGACTATGGTTCATGGCCAGAGTGTGATTTGATGATTGATAACATTTACCTTCATGTCATTCTCCCACTGTTATAAACTATAATAATGTATGTTTCATTTGAATAGATCCTTGAAAACCAAGGAATGCTTGAACATCCAATCCTAGTGGAATAAAGAAAAAACATCTGTAGCAATACATAAAAATGACAACCAAAAAGCTTTATTTTTCCCTTTTCCAGGAACATCACACCCCTTTTTAAAAAATACTAACTACTGAGTCCCGTAAGCTTAGTAAAGAAACATTATTCCTGGACCATGTCTGCATGATCCTCTGCAGAAAACATTCTAATCCAAATTAACTAAGTTTAAACTCATCAACTGTAGTAACAACCTCCCTCATTCCTCATTCCTGTTCCATCATAAGTGCAGTACCAATCACAGGCCACATACATCGAACATTGGAATTCTGCAGACATTATTATGAGCACTAGTGTTACCACTGTTTGATGTATGTGAGCCAATGGAAATAAATAAACGAACAAAATCACTGCAAGAAAGCAATGTGATCCAAGTTTTAGCAGTTTTTATAGAAGGTGGTATTTATCCTAGTAAGCATTTTGTCTGCTTTATACAGCAAACTGTGAAACATATGATACACGTGAACAGCGTGTGTCATGCATGTAGGTACCAAACTTAAGAAATATTGTGCCTTTTTCACGTTTTATATTCTCTGAATCACTAAAATATATTACGTTTTTCCTTTAGTAACTGCCCTATTGGTGTTTGTCACCTCTTTAATCTTTAAAATTCCAGACCTCACCTGGTATTATTGATAGACCATTAATGTGGTAGAAAGGGCATTAAGGACCACATTACCATGGAGGCAGCAGTGTAAATCTTCCCGACACTCTACTGTACACCTGGCTGAACACATAACCCAACATGTCAGGGAGTTACAACACAGTCATCCCAAAGAAGCCTACCAGCTTCCTGCAGTATGACAGCCTCTATGTACTATTCTCATCTCTGCCTGATTATAGTGTGACGCATAGCCTGCTAGTCATAAGACTTTTCTGTGCAGACAGGAAGGATCTACCAAATGAAGTGTTATGTCAGTGTATACTTTATGTAATGAACCCAGGGGAAAGTGGAACAATGAGAAACAGTATGCGGTAGATGAATTGAAATCATTGGTGGCTGTCACCAGGAATCTGTCCAGTAAGGGATATTAGCCACAGGCTGGCATTAAAAAAATTGCAACCATCATGGCTATCTGTGTAGTGAAGCAGTTGGTAGGAGACATTGTTTTTTTCCATCTCAAACACCACACACATTATTTGCATAAGCCCTGTTATTGATGAGGGCAGTGAGCTAGGTGAACATGAATAATGCTGCAACAGCTGCATTTTCAGCCTTATCTTTTGCACCAGCTGTTCAACCTCAGCTTTGAGTGTCCTTAGAGGTAAATGTGTACTAGGCATTTGCTTGTAGCAGGCCCCTCCTGTGACAGTGTTACTGTGCCTTTTACCTGTAGTTCCAGGGTGACTCCTCAGTTTGTCTGAGTTACACAGCACAAGCACATATTTCATGAGATCATGTACAAGCACCAAAAACATACACTCAAGCTCCTGCCAGTGCAAGCATTTTTGCAGAGGTTTAAGTCCTCCTGCCCCTTGCATGGGGGCTTCACCCCCGACCCTAAACTTTATTATTCTCATTTTCAAGGCACTGCACCTCAGAGATATCACAGTTCACTGAGTCAGTTTTAAAGTCTGAATCTTTCTACAAGAAACTGTGAGATTGGAAGACATGTGCAAACAGCAGAATCTCAGTGTTACGTGCCACCATTAAAAATGATATGAGCACTTGATAACTCAGGCTGTTATGCTTGAGCTACTGAGATGTAAACTCAAATAATCTGAGCAACTGACTGTAAACTCTTAATTTCACATACTGACAGTAGTAGATTTGTACCTTGTCTAACCCCCAAAAAGGTGTCATCTTGCATGCAGACCCCTATTTAATATCAGTAGTGTTCTGAAAAAAAAAGCTTTGTGATACATTCTTCACTCACTATCCTGAACACATCATTATATCTCTTCAAAGTGGCATTCCACTCTGAAATTGAAAGTACTTACTCCAGATGTTTTGATTTTCACTGATTGTCTGTCAGAATCTAGCCAGTGTTTTGATTTTCACTAATTATTGTCTGTCAGAATCTATCTTTCTCCTTTCTACAGCTGCAAAACCTGAAAATAAAGCCACATGGATGACTTCTAAATACTAAATAAGAGAACTACACTGCAGATGAAGAATCACAGGGTCTGCTCATAAACTCTTTTGCAGTGAGCTAGCTATCAGTATAGAAGTAACTAGACTGCGCCTCTTGCATCCCTGCTATTATTCTAATCAGCTAAAGATGTTAATCTCCCTTTGTAGGGACTCATTTTAAGTCATTTTGTAATGAATTAGCTGAAAGAAACAATATACACACCCAGTTTTCACCCAGCTTATAATACATATATATATATATATATATATATATATATATATATATATATATATATGTGTGTGTGTGTGTGTGTATGCGTGTGTGTCTGTATCTATATACATATCTACATCTATAGCTAAATATATGTTGGTAGGCTTCTCTAGAAGGCAGCCTGGTATCTCTATTCAACGATAGTTTATTTTGGACAGGAACTTTCTATCACCTTTGCCCTTGTGCTTTAACCAACTGTTGACCAGCCAGTCATTCTGCATATATTACAGACTGCACACTGAATAATCTGCAGACAAATATTTCTATTATTATTTTTATTTTATTTTACATTTGTTTACCAGGAAAGTCTGACTGGACACAGGTCCATTTTCAGTGGAGGCCCTGGGAGAAAAGCTCCAGACATTAATACAGTTAAAAGAGATACAACAGTCACATATAATGAAACATAATACAATACATGTTAAAAATACATTAAAAATACATTCCAATTGAGCATAGGTAGATCTGGGGAAGAGAAGCTCCCAACACTAATCTAGTTCGAATGAGACAGAAATAGTACCAAATAAGAAAACAGAACCGTACATGTTCAAAATATATGAGTATGGATAGAAGTGATTGACAGTGTCTAAATTTCTGGTGGTAAGCTAATACCCATGTATAATTATTGCAAAAGTGGGACTTGGGGAGCAACGTTTTGATGTTAGCAGAATCCTAGCAACAGTGCAGTGGCATGGCCTAGCCTGGGGAGTAAGAGGAACAATGCCAGTTATTATTGTAGTGGGTTTTAAGAAGCTTTTTAAATTGTGAGGTAGAGGTGGTGGAAGGTAAATGGCAAGGAAGTGAATTCCAGGTTTTGGCAACGGAGATGGCATAGAGAGATTTACCAGCTTCATTTTTATGTTTGATGACATTTATGTGATTCTGAGAACTAGATCTTAAGGTTCTAGTGGTGGTGTAGGGGTGAATAGATTCTGAAGTGCAGGGGTTTTGTTGTGAAAGTAGTAGAGCTTGTGAGTTGTTGAGGGGTGGTTGAGTAGGAGTAGCTGGGGTAGCTCAAGCCAGTTAAGTTGCTTGAGGGGTAGACAGTGATGGGATCTAAGAGAAGCGTTGGTAGCAAAATTAGCAACCTTGTTGTAGCAGGATTCCAATTTGCTTAGTTCAGTGTGGCGAAGTTTAGTTAAGATAGCGGAGGCGTAAAGGAGAATGGATAAGAGGTGAGTCCTTACTAAGGTGGCTTTGGTAGGTTTAGTGATTAACTGTCTGTTCCTGTATAGGAAACCAAGCTTTTTATTGACTTTCTTAATTGTTTGGGCTATGCGTAAGTCAAATTTTAGATTATCATCAATTATAACGCCTAATAGTTTTGTGTGTATTGTTGGGATGATTTGTATGTTATCTTTAGATATTATGGTAAAGTCATTATTTAGTGGGGATCTACCAGGGCTAAAGAGAATAAGTCTGTTTTTTTTCAATGCCATAGCTTGTAAGCAATAGTCCTATAATCTGTAAATTAGCCCCAACAGACATCCTGCTGGAAAGCTTTTACTCTGTGCTTATTAACAGTCACTGAGCTTTACTCCTTACTGGTCTTGGACTGCTTTTACTCCTCACATATTTTATTTTCTCTTTTTCCCTCACATTTATCTAGACCCCTACACTCATGATTGTATCCTTTCTTTCTGTATGCCTTTCAAGCTTTCTTGTAAGTTTATTTTCTCTTGCCCCAGACACTCAGAAGGCTACGTTAAATCACTCCCAGCTCTGAACTAGTTTTTCTCCTGAGCTGCAGTCTTAAATTGTTCTGCTTAAAAACAACTTTTCTGGAGACGTCCAAGATGGTTGCACAATGATCAAGGCCTTACTTTCAGCTCTCCCAGTGTGAAAAAAAAAGAAATTGAGAAATAGAAGTAATTCTGCCACCTTGGGTAAAATTCAGTTACTGGCTAGTAAATACACTGTCTGGATGCCAGCAAAGAAGAAATTTAGATAACCTGAAAGAAAATTAGCTTTAAAAGGTGAAGAGAGACATTGAATGGGAAGAATCATACAGCTGTTCAATAAAAAGGAGTTCAAGCTTCAGTTCTGTTACAAGAGATGGCTTCCAGTAATGTAGAGTGAAAAATAAATCAGAAGTACTCACAGATGATTAAAAATGAAACACTGAAGGAGTATATCAACTTCAATACCAAAAGGCTGGACAAATAAAACAAGCTTTCACCAGCTATTCAGATGAACTGACAAATCTGCAAAAATCAGAAGATGAAATGAAGAAGGTTGGTTGAATACAAGATTTCTCAGTTGGCGCTATTCCAAAAATGGTAACTTTTTTGTTATACCAGATAAACTGGGAAAAAAAAGTAGCTGCCAAAGGTGAATAAGGTAAAAAGCCAAACTTTGTGAAACAACCACATACAAAATGCACGTGTAAAATGGGTAGAGCCCTAAAAACAAAAGAAACGAGGTAAAATCCCCTGATACTTCATCAACGATAAGTGCTTTCGGATTAACCTTCCTCAGATCATAATGAATGAAGTGGGGAAACACTTAATAAAGTCATTGGTGACCAATCAAAAGGTAGCATTGGGCCAATGCCCTCTTCTCAGATCGAATCAAAAAGTGAACCAATGAAAAAGTATGGATATGCATGCTCCTCCTATTCTAACCAATAACCATTACTGACCAATCAAAAGGTAACATTGGGCCAACGCCCTCTTCTCAGACCTAATCAAAAAGTGAACCAAAGAAAATGTATAGATGTTCATGCTCCTTCTATTCTAACCAATAGTAGGTCATCTATTTTTTAGTATAGGGCGTAGTGGAACAACTGCATTTAAACCTGGAGGCTTGTCCGCTCTCAGCTTTATAATCCATTTAATTTCATTCCTTTCCATAGCATTAGTAATGTCACCTTGTCTCATTCCAACATAGGTGTTTTCCAAAACTTTGAAATAAAACTGATGAGCTGGAAAATGCTTGATGTGAACTGCGAGGCAGTTTTTCAGGTCACAATGTCACAGAGATGCCTCAGAACTCTGTTTTTAAAACATTGATCAGTTTTGCCCACATAATATGCGGCATATTCTGAACACATAGCTAAATATACTACGTGAGAGATGTTACAATCTGCTATGCAAGAAAATTTGTAACTAATTTTACTAATGGGGTGGATGAAAGTGTTGCTAGTATCTATACTGTTGCAAGCCGAACATCTACCACAGTGAAAGGTCCCTTTCTTCTGTGTTATAGGGACATTTTTCATGCCATCTTTCAAGCATAAAAGATGTTTTAAATTCTTTTTGTTTTTAAAAGTAAATCTAGGCGTCTTGCCAACAATCTCACGAATTTTGGCATCTTGGGTTAAAATAGGCCAACATTTCTTAATGACTTTACAGACTTTCTGGCAATCATTGGTGTATGTTAAAGTGAAGTTTAGAGGACCTTTGCCAAATCCTTCATTCGATCTTTTATTTGAAGCATTATCAGTCCTAGACATTATTGGAGCCCCTTCATTCTTCCTTAAATGAACATATTCTTCCTGTTGCAAGGAACAGAAATCCAAATTGTAGCTTGCTACAGATCCACCACCATACCCCAAGATTCTCACTACACCTTTCTAAACATACTGGAAAATATTAAGATAGAACCAAACACCCTAATACTGGGTGATTTTAGCTACCCTGCCATTAACTGGGAAAACTACTCATGTACCAACACTTTTGCCCAACGGTTCTTGGAATTCATAAATTCTAACTCCCTGGATGAACTAATCCATAGTCCCACCAGGGGCTCCAATATCCAAGACCTGGTCATTACCAACATGGAAAATCAATGCTCCACACCTATGGTCACCCCCTCGTTAGTCAGGTCTGACCATAAGCTAATCACACTTAACATCTACATCCCACCCCCACCCCCCAGTAAGGAAACCTCCATAAAAAACTTCTCCAAAGCCAACTTCATGCTACTCAAGTCAGAAGTGACAAACTTCATGACACCCATGCAGACGGGAACTGAAAGTTCAACTGCTGAATCCTACACTAAGGCACTCTACGAGCACATCCACTCATGCATGAATCGTGCCATCCCAAATAGAACCAAGATGCTCTCATCCAAAAAAAGGAAGCCAATCTGGTGGTCCCCTGCCATAAACAAACTTTACAACAAAAGGAAGAAACTGTTGCAGAAAAGAGGAAAATCCTAGGATGCAAAAAACTCCCTTACCAGCCTCAGTAAGAAATTGAGATCCCTCATAAAATCCTCCAAAGCTAGTTAGGAAAATAAAATTGCCAAAGATTCCAAAGACAACCACAAGGCATTCTATAACTATTTCAAGAATCTAAATGGCAATGCTCAGATCTGCTCTGAGCTAAAACAGAATGGCATTAAATATATTGATCCCAAGGATATTGCCAATATCCTGGCAGATCGATTCAGTGCCAACTTCACCCCCCTCTCACCCCCTAAATGGCCCATCTCAATACCGGAAGATTGCCAAATTCTGGTAATAACGGCCACCCAGGTACAAAACACACTCTCCAAAGCTAAGAATACAGCATCCATGGGACCAGATGACATCCCGGGCTGTGTACTACATGAACTACAATATGAATTGGCACCTCACCTAAGTGTCATGTTTAATCATAGTCTTACCTCAGGTTTCGTGCCCACTGAGTGGCGCAGAGCTACAGTTATCCCACTCCCCAAGGGGGGATCCACCTTGGATCCCGGAAACTACCATCCCATCAGTCTGACAAGCCTTATCTGCAAGGCCATGGAGCGTATTATCATGGAACTTATAAACAAAGACATTGGCAACCTTCAAACACTGGACCCCACCCAGTTTGGGTTCGTGAAGGGCTGATCTTGTCTCCTGACCCTAATTGATTTCTTCAAATCAGTCTCCAGAGCCATGGACAAGGGTAAGTTGTCCACACAGCCTATCTAGACATTGCCAAGGCCTTTGACACCATCCCTCATTAATTCCTATGCCACCCAATGGGTTGCTAACTGGCTTACTGATAGAACCCACACTGTAAAAGTAGCCAACTCCAAATCCAGCTCCAGACAAGTGACAAGTGGAGTACCTCAGGGTTCAGTTCTGGGACCACTCTTGTTTGGCTTCTACTTCTCTGAAGTACAGGCCAACACTAAGGGACTCTGGCTAACAAAGTTTGCAGATGACTGCAAACTGGGAGCCATTATTGAATCCCCAAATGATGTGGATACTCTACAAAAGGGCCTTACAGAAACAGATGCTTGGTGCCAGAGCCATGGGCTCAAACTCAATGCCAAGAAATGTATAGTTATCTCCTTTGGGAAAAAACATGTATCCGTGAATTACCATATAGGTGGCAGTACACTAAACACCGAAAGTGTGATAAGAGACTTAGGGACACAGGTGGACAGTGGTCTCACCTTCGATAACCAGATCACCACAACAGTCAGGAAATCCTTCTATGTGGCACACCTCATCACTAAGGGCTTTTCATCCAGAAAAAAGGAGGTCATTGTCCCACTGTACTCATCCCTCATTAGACCCATTATAGAATACAACGTCCCATTTGGTATGTACCTCTCAAGACATCTGCAACAACTGGAAAGGCCGCAGAAATACCTCACTAAAAGAATCACAGACCTAAAGCAGATGCCCTACGCTGATCGCATTAAAAAACTCCAACTATACTCTGTCGCATATCGTCTACTCAGAGGCGATCTCTGCTTAACATACAAGGCCATGTCAAACCCAGAGCTGTTGGACATGCTACACCTAAAGAAATCCCAATCCCTCAGAGCCACACGCTCCAGGGATCTAAACCTTGTCATCACAATAAACAAAACATGCTGGAGGGATAGGTTCCTGACCCAGAGACTCCCCAGACTCTGGAATAGACTGTCCATACATGTCAAGCAGAGTGCCTCTTTGGCCCTCTTCAAAAGGAACCTTGACGATTGGATGGAAGAAAGGAAATTCATCCCAGGGATCATGTCAGGCACCCTGCTAGACAGGGGTCCAGGGAAGTAAATAGTGTGGGAAGAAATAGCCAGGGAATTGTTATGGCTAGGCTTGTATAGGCCCTAGGGTTGATAGCCTAGTACCAACCTATGAACCTATGAACCTATGAAATATCTTTAACAGAATAGCCTCTATTCTTGAGGTTTCTTTGTAAGAACTGAACTTCTTGTTCATAATCAGCTTCTTCTGTACAAAGTCTGGATACTCTAGTGACTTCATTCTTCATGATGTTTCTGGAGACATGCCTGGGATGCATGCTACTTCTGTGCAAATAATGATTTTTACAAGTGTCCTTTCTATGTATCCTGGTTCCAATTCCTTTATTATGGTTGATAAAGAGTGTTACATCCAAGAAATCTATGCTGGTATCCGAATACTATGCAGCAAACTTCAAGAAGGTGGTGGCTGCATTCAAATTTGAAATGAATGACAATAATTGTTCCTCCTGTCCATTCCAGATGAGTACAATGTCATCTACAAAGCATGCATAATACACTACATTCTTGAACCATGGGTTTGAATGTATCAAAACTTTCTTTCTCTCCCAGTCAGCTAGGACCAAGTTTGAGTAACTATTTGCACATGGGGTTCCCATGGCTACTCCCCAACATTGCCAGTAGTAGTACTTGCCATAGCAAAAAATGTTATTTTCAAGTACCATCTCAAGCAAACTGCAAATAAGCTCCACATCAAGACTATGAGCATGCATGTTAATGTAGTCTCTTACAGACTCAGTCCCAATGTCATTTGGTATAGATGTGAAATGATTGCAAATATCTAAGGTTACTAACAAAATATCAGGATATTCTTTCAAATCAACTACCCTCAGATGTTCTAACAGCATGTTGGTATCTTTAAGGATTGTCTGTATAGTTAATAGGGAAATTCGTAGTTGCTTCTCCATATACATTGAGAGTGTTTCAGTTACCCAACCACGTCCTGATACAATAGGATGTAAAGGAGGGTTCCAGATGTCTTTATGAATTTTAGGAAGTCCACTTATAGATGGTATCATATTATTTGCACAAAAGTAGCATGCATCCCAGGCATGTCTCCAGAAACATCATGAAGAATGAAGTCACTAGAGTATCTAGATTTTGTACAGAAGAAGCTGATTATGAACAAGAATTTCAGTTCTTACAAAGAAACCTCAACAATAGAGGCTATTCTGTTAAAGATATTTCCTTGCAACAGGAAGAATATGTTCATCTAAGGAAGAATGAAGGGGCTCCAATAATGTCTAGGACCGATAATGCTTCAAATAAAAGATCGAATGAAGGATTTGGCAAAGGTCCTCTAAACTTCACTTTAACATACACCAATGATTGCCAGGAAGTTTGTGAAGTCATTAAGAAATGTTGGCCTATTTTAACCCAAGATGCCAAAATTCGTGAGATTGTTGGCGAGACGCCTAGATTTACTTTTAAAAACAAAATGAATTTAAAATGTCTTTTATGCTTGAAAGATGGCATGAAAAATGTCCCTATAAGATAGAAGAAAGGGACCTTTCGCTGTGGTAGATGTTCGGCTTGAAACAGTATAGATACTAGCAACAATTTCATCCACCCCATTAGTAAAATTAGTTAAAAATTTTCTTGCATGGCAGATTGTAACACCTCTCACGTAGTATATTTAGCTATGTGTTCAGAATGTCCCGCATATTATGTGGGCAAAACTGATCAATGTTTTAAAAACAGAGTTCTGAGGTATCTCTGTGACATTTGGAATTGTGACCTGAAAAACTGCCTCGCAGTTCACATCAAGTAGTTTCTAGCTCATCGGTTTTATTTCAAGGTTTTGGAAAACACCTATGTTGGAATGAGACAAGGTGACATTACTAATGCTATGGAAAGGAATGAAATTAAATAGATTATAAATCTGAGAGCAGACAAGCCTCCAGGTTTAAATGCAGTTGTTCCACTACTCCCTATACTAATAAATAGAAGACCTACTATTGGTTAGAATAGAAGGAGTATGCACATCTATCCATTTTCATTGGCTCACTTTTTGATTAGGTCTGAGAAGAGGGTGGTGGCCCAATGTTACCTTTTGATTGGTCACTAATGATTATTGATTGGAATAGAAGGAGCATGCATATCCATACTTTTTCATTGGTTCACTTTTTGATTCGATCTGAGAAGAGGGCGTTGGCCCAATGCTACCTTTTTATTGGTCACCAATGACTTTATTAAGTGTTTCCTCACTTCATTCATTACGATCTGAAGAAGGTTAATCTGAAAGCTCTTATCGTTGAAGTATCAGGGGATTTTACCTCATTTCTTTTGTTTTTAGGGCTCTACCCATTTTACATGTGCATTTTGTAATTAAAGAACATCGCAGTCTGTGGTGGTGTTTGTGGTTGTTTCACAAATACCAGATAAACTGGAAGAAACAGACTGAAATAATTTTATGGAAGCACAAATAAGCAACCAGAATGGTATTCCACAGCAGGATTTGTTAACTGAAAGGGCACATAGAGAGTGTGCTCCAAACTTGTGCATGAACAATCAGCCAATACCTGTAATAGTAAAGATGCTATTATATTAGAAGAAAGAGTTGATCTTAACAAAACAGTAGCATTAGGTAAACGTATTAATACTTGGAGACCTCATAATGTTTGTTGAAACTGATTATTCACTGTATACCAGCCAGAAGAGAAGCAAATTTACCTCAGTAATTAGGGAATGTCAAGAGGCAGGTGTGTGATTCAAGCTGCTGTATCCGGCTAGCTTCAGAATATTTTTTCCTGAAGGATCAAGAACATTTTTGATGCAGAACAGGCTAAGAAGGAAATACAAATGTTCATCCAACAAAAAATTAACTGAGACAGAAGGGAAATTTGCTTCTTATTCTTCTAACAATAAAGCTCATAGAGAGACTTTGCCAGTGAAACTATTTCCAATGTTCCAAAGGAAAATGTTGAGAGACAGAAAAAAAAACACAGGAATTGACTGGAAGAATCAGGAGTACCTTAGACTTGAACCAGAGTCTGGTGTTGGGAGATGGAGTTGAACAGTAATAAGACCAGAAACACTGAAATTAGTGAAAGTGTGAGAATATAGCATATTAGTCATATTTGTGAAATATGGCATTGCATGAAAACATGGGTGAGAAAGACTGGACTTTTGTTGACTTTGTTAAACTTGTAGATAGACTATAAAGCATATACCCCACTTTATGTCATTGATGTTTAGAAGGGCACTAAAAAAAACAAAGCAACTGTAAAACAATTTTGTTTTTAATAGTATTTGTATAAAAACATTTCATGATATAAACTGCATGTTACATAGTAAAGCAGTTTTGCGTAGTATAAAGTCAAGGGTGTTTCAAATGTGGGGGGTGAGGAGAGTCTTTTCACTAATTGTTGAATGTGTTAAAGATGTTAAAGTAAACAAATACTATGTTTGGTTCTAAGAAATATAGCCTTTACACTATAATAAGAGAAGAAAGGGTGGATGAACGCAAGTTTATGTTAATATGCTGCAATTTTGAGCTGTTGGGGTAAAGGTGGGATATAAAAGTGCACTTATATTATTTGCAGAGTTGAGATGTTTTCTGTTATTTTTGCAAAGGTGAATGTCTAGATTAATGCCCTTGGCTTAATCGCTAAACAGGTTTCTTGCATATTCAGTGATATTAGTTTGTTTTTATTCTATTAGCAATTGTTCAGCAAGAATCAATGTCTGCAGCTGAAAGCAGTTGTACTTTCTGTTCTGTGCTGATTGAAAATGACAAAGATTCCTTCATGCATTTGCAAAATTGTTAGCTGTTTTTTTTTCTCTCATTGTTGGCTATGTTTCTATGGATACAAGCTATCTGCAGGTGCAAGGAAATAATATCGAGAGTTCTGAGCATTCTTTGTTGAGGGATGTGTAAAATTAAAGGTACAATGGCAAGCAGTGAAGAATACATTTTGAAGTTACTGGAAATGAATTAAAGATAGCAGCTTTCCTAGCAGCCTTAATAATTTAATGCATTTAATAAAACAGTGTAGAACTTAGTTTTACTTAAAGATAGCCTTTTCTTAAGGCATACAAGTTGTTTTTCATATCTGGGAGAGGACTAGGGATAAGAAAAGAACAGACACCAATTAGTGTAAGTGAGAGTATGGGCTATAACATGAGAAAACTTAATTTTAGATTACGTAATGCCTGTGGGTGCAGCTGCTCAATTTGAGGCAATTGTTCCTCTCTTGGGGGTTAAACTTCAATTTTTGAAGATGTACATAGTTTTGTGTGTTTATTCCAAGTTAGTGCATTATGGAATTGTCTGAAAATGTATTTCTTTATTTATTTCTTTATTTTATTTTTATTTGATAGTATTTATTAAAACAAAAAGTCTTGAAAATTTTGACGTAGGTTCAAATGGAGATGACAAGAAACAAATGTGTAAAAGATCAGCCTGCCAAATATTAGTGTGTGCATGTAACACAAAAAGCTGGAAATACACATTCAAAAAAACTGTCATGTATAATAGGTGGGAACAATAACTTCTTGTCATAGTAGCTACGCTATCCATATTATCTTAGAACATAAATGGCCTTACAGGTACAGACAAATAGGAAAGATTATAGAATTATATTAAGAAATACAGAGTGCTAATAGCAATGCTGAAGGAGGTGCATTTAAAAAGAACTGAGCATGTGAATTTGACAAAGAAAGGATTTCAGGATGGATATTCAGCAGAATATCAAGGAAAAGGGAAAGAGGGAGTAATTACATTAATTGCTAAAGGCTTCCAATTGTGACAGAGGAGGGAAAAAGATAATAATGGTATATTTGTTGTAGTAAGGGGCTATTAGCAAGTGAGGAGGATGACAGTGTTGTGTACTTATATTCCATCAAAGATACAGAGATTAAAATTTTGGGAGAAATCAGCTTTCAGCAGGGAATATTACTTAAAGGTGGGAAGTGGAACTTGGTTTGTAACGGTGAGGATGTGTATGGGGACCTAAAATGGAAAAATATATTCCTGAAGAAATTTATGAAAATATTTTTATGGAAGAAGTGAATTCAGTAGTAGGAACTTGCAGATAATTTGCATATTATTCTCCAAGCTATAATCATTTGGCTAAATTAGAAAGAGATTACACTTTACAGGAACATGTGTATTTAATTGAAAGCTTAAACATTCATCAAATATCTATTTCAGATCATGCACCAAAAAGGTAAGATACAAATGAAGGGTAATGAAGTAAAAATGAGACACTGGTGCTTTCCACCTACCTGAGATGAATTTATGGAATGGGTAGTGGAAATTATTCAAGAGTTATTAGGCAACACAGACATTTCTTCAGAGGTTATAGCTAGTGAGTGGTATAAAATGAAAATGGACTTTAAAATAGGGTAGAAAGAAAAAAGAGATGTGGTTAAAAAGTAATACAAAGTATTTAGAGAAACTGGAAAAATTTAAAGTATTGCAGAATAAGGGGAATCTCACAGAACAAGAAGAGGTGCAACTGCAGAGTGATAAAGACAAAATAAGGAAACTTCTGAATAACATGCATGAGTTTAGAATGATTGCTATTAAGCAACTATTTCTTGATAACAACTCCAGAACACAAAAACTGTTAGCACAATGACGTAGGCAACAGAAAGAGGAAAGGGTTGCCACCAAACTTAGGAAGTCCATAACAAGAAAAATAACCAGAGATCTTATAGAAGTATTATAGATACTTCGGAAATGTTATGAAAATTTGTGTAAAACAGATAAATGTGGAAATCAGAGTACAAATGAAAATATTTATGGAAGACGTAATTATGCCAAGGTTAGATGTAGATGAGGCTTAATAATTAACAGTTAAGATAGGAGGAGATGTGATAAAAACAGTGATGTATAATCAAGCTGCAGGAAAGTCTCCAGGAACAGATGGTATTGCTGTGGAAATTTGGAAGTTTGGGGGGTAGTGATAAAGATCTGAATTGTTTTGTTTGATAATATTTTAAAAGGAGGGGAATCACCAACATCTTGGAAGAAAGCTGTAGTGGCTGGAATACCTAAACACAGTAATGACCCATCAGACCCAACTTCATGTAGACCAATTTCAGTTTTATACCATGGATGTAAAGTGTTTATGTCTATACTAAATAAAAGAATGGCAAAAGTATTGCCAAAATTAATAGATATGGATCAATGTAGTTTTGTTTAGGAGAAGCAAACATTTGACAACATTAATAACACAAGGATGATCCAGAAGGAAACAAAATATAAGAAAATACCTCTGTTGTTGGTGGGTCTTGAAGCAGAGAAAGGATTTGACACAGTAAGCTGGGATTAGTACAGCCATGTAAGCATTTGTATTTTGAGAGAATGATAAGGTTAATTAGGAGGATATATGAAGGATCAGAGGCAATAATTAAAGTGGAAGGGTTCCTCTCTGATAAGCTGTGTCTAAACAGAGGAAACAGGCAGGACTGTCCTCTTTCTACTTTGTTATTTGCATTATATTTAGAGTCATTAGCAAAGAAAATAAGTGACTCAGAAATCCAAGGATATAATCAGTATGGTAATCAAAAAATGCTAAAGTAATCATGAAAAGCTGTCTTTATTTGCAGATGATATTATTATTTACTTGATAAATCCAGAAAAGGACATTTCATTGTTGTGGAACATTTTGAGACAGTTTCAAGTCTTTTTGGGATATAAAACAATGAAGATAAAACAAAGTCTATAACCATAAATTATGATTCAGCAATACCCATATTTCATGGACATGATAAGATGAAGTATTTAGGAGTAGGGATTAAAAAAATGTTTCTGTTATGGCAGCTAAAGATATGTGGAAAGAGACTAAACAAAAGATAACAAAAAATGAGAAACTGGAAGCTCTTGTTTATGGATATGGATAGTAAGATGCAAGCAGTGAAAATGTGTTTAGTCCCTTTAATTTTATATACAGGTCAAGCATATTTTCATTAACCAGAGAACTTGTGGACAATAATTAATAAATAGTTGAACAAAATTAACTGAGAGGGGAACAGGGCAAGAGCTAAGTGGCATAAGTTGATTTTTCCAATAGAAAAAGTGGTTTAGGATTATCTGATCGAAGGAATATGTTAGAGCTACACAATTAAAGCTCATATACATAACACAAGCAGAAGGTTATAATTCAAAGTGGAAAGGGATGACTGATGTTGAAGCTGGGGGAAATTCAAGATGGAGTGGAATTTTCGATGTGGATCCTTAATGAGAATAATAACAACCACAGAGAACATTATATTCACAAAGTAATAGAAAGTACTCTAAGAACTAAGCAAACATGGAGAATGGAGAAGGGAGATTTTTTCAGTAAGGATGACTGCAAGTAGTGGTACAGAGAATAGGTAAGAGGGGGCTGAAATTTACTGGAAAAAATGTCAAAAGAACCAAGGTATTAGGAGTAAATAATTAGACAGGGGGAAAGGAAAGATAATAGAACAGAATGAGGCCAAGAAAACATTTGGACTGCTTTTCCCTACCAGGGACTGATATCAGAGTATAGCCAGATGGAAAGGGACAAGGGAATCCTAAGTGGAAAATCTGCTCTGGTATAGTTTTTACTTCAATCAAGAGCAGAAGCTTCTGTTAAAAAGGGGATATTTTGTAGTGCATATAAGATATTACACAGTAAGTATAAGAATCAGAGGAGGTTAGAAAAGATTGGGAAAAGAGATTAGATATGCAATTTACAAGGGAACAATGAAAGGACATGTGTGTGGTTCCCAAGTAAGCAACAAAATCCAAAAGGTTTAGGATTTTTTGCATGGAAGTGTTTGCATAGGTATTTTTATACGCCAAGCAAACTTTGAAGATTTTTTCCTCAGGTAGATAGCAAATGTTGGAGGTGTGATGGGGAAGAAAGAGGTAACTGGGAACATATATTTTGGGACTGTAATGAGATGGCAAATTTTAAAAATTCCCTACAACGTACTCTGTCAAAAATATTGAGTGAGAAAATGGCTGTAACTAAGGAAATTATTATTTTAAACTGGGACACAGGATTTGAATTGCCTATACATAGTAAGGCCTTATTAAGTTTACTTTTGGTGATTGTCAAAAGACAATTCCTAGAAAACAGAAATCAAATGGCCAGATTCAATAAAGCCTACATGATCCATTTACAGTGTCAATGGTAGCAAACAGTTTTAGATTCAGTAAGAAGGTCTACACGGTGTGTATAACCGCACAAACCACGCAAAGAAGGTAAACTCTGTGGCATGCTGATTACAGCATAAGCTGCTGATCTGTATGCTAATCAACCAATTCAAGATGGAGGAGCTATTCAACAAGCTATAAACCATGTAGAGTCAGTACTGGTTTTCCCCGTGATTTCCAAAACCTATTGGAATACAGCCATGGAAAGGAGTCTACACAGAAACAATGTTAGAGGCTTTCTTGCTTTAATTCATGTGAATGTGCAACAGGCTGTAGTATATGCTGCTGCTGCTACTATTAGACCATGGCCAAGAAGGAGAAGAGTTCTCAGACCCTTGGTAACTTATTACAGACTACATGATGTGGAAATTGTAGAGCTCTACAGGATGGATACAGACAAACTACAGGAACTTTGCAACCTCTGTTGTCCTCACAACAGAGCCAGGGCAAACCAAGAGGAATATATTCCACTGGAGGCAAACATATATGTAGTACTTAGAATATTAGGTGCATGTACCTTTCAGAGACCAATGGGAGACATGCTGGGGTGTCACAACCATCAGCATTCAAGATCCTCCATCAATTTCTGAATGCTATGCTCCAATATGCCAGTGACTGCATATATTTTCCCCATACTCCTGAGGACAGGGCCAGACATATGCAGGAATTCTACCCTGTGGCACACAGGCCTGAAGTACTGGGTGCCATAGACTGCACCCATGTAGAAATTAAAGCACCACCCATGGAACAGGGAAGGCTCTGCATAAATAGAAAGGGCTTTTACCCTATTAATTGCCAAGTCATGTGTAATGCCATGGGAGTCATCTTGAACACTTGAACATGTGTGCTGACAACTCAGGCAATTACCACAACTTACATATCTCGTACACCTCCCAACTGTATCAGATGTTCACTGGGGGAATACCAGCAAGGTAATTTACTGGGGGCTGCAGGTTATGCACTGGAGCTGTGGCTGATGACACCCATCAGAAATGCACACACATCTGCTGACAAATGCCATAATGAGGCACATGCTCAAACGAGAAATATAGTAGAGTGTATGTCTAGCATGCTGAAGTTGTGGTTCCGGTGCCTAGATACATCTAGGGGAGCCTTGCAGTACAATTCATGTACATGTACTGAAATATTCACTATATGTGCCATGCTACACAACATCATCCTGAGAAAACAGCTTCAGAAGGATCAACAAGGGGAAGAGGCACACATCCCATCACCAATGTCAAGGTCACCACAGCCACATGCAGGTGAAGAATCAGAGGGGGAACCAGTAGCTGCTGTGTGTGTAGGCAGACATAGGCATGTTCAATATGTCCTCACATTGGATAAGAGATAGTGCATAGCACACTCACTCACCACCTAAACCTTCCTCCTGTGTTCATACATATAGTAACATTGATGCCAGGCAATGCTCACCACCTTTACTTACATGTGTAATGCCTGTGTATTGCTAGCATCAGAGTCAGCCCTAAACTAAAATTGTTAAAACTGTTGAATTTAGAATGTAAGTGTTGAACCTGTAGTGTATTGTGTAATATTATGAATGACTGGCATATCCTTGCATGTTGTTACTTGGTGATGTAAGGAAGTAAGAGATGGGTGATTTGTACAGAAATTACCTTAACGTGTGACAGCAGAGACTTATCTGATTTATATGTGTCCATTATTAAGTAGTAGGCCTCAGGCATTAAATCTTCACATAGTCATATCTCTCAAAATTAGTGATGGTCACTGCATGCCTTCAGCTTAGCACCATACACTTGTACTGGAAAATCATTAAAGAGAGAAGTTAGAAAGTAATGAGACACATTTCAGTTTCAAACTTCTCAACCGTCACAAGATCATTAGCAATACTGATGCAAAAAAGTGTGATGCTACAACTGTCTAACTTTCTAAGACCAATATAAGTCAGTAGTACAATTAACAATTCAATATCACAAATGCAGATATACTAAGCACTAAGTCAGTTATGCAGCCTGAGCATCAGTGCAAAGCTTAAGTATCTCTGAATCCAAAAGATAGCAAACAGGGATATGGCACAGTTATCATCACTTGCACAGAGCATTGTTGGGACACGGGGTGGGGGGGCGGGGGCATATGGTAGGATGCCTAGGCTGACACAAATGGTCGGTGAATGTGTCAGAGTAAAAAGAAGAAGCAGGGCAATGTTCGGATAAAGTAACAAATGGCCAGTGAGACAAAATGAGTTTTAAGCTTCATAGCTGAACCATGCAACTGTTGTGTGTGTGTGTCTGTATGGGTCCTCCAGGTGAAATTGGTGTGTGTGTTTGTGTATGTGTGTGTGTGTGTGTGTGTGTGTGTGTGTGTGTGTGTGTGTGTGTGTGTGTGTGTGTGTGTGTGTCTGAATGAACACAGCTGAGCTCTGTGCTACTTTAGCTCTACATTGTGATATGTCAGACAGGAGAGCGATGTGCATGACAGAGGTGGCAGTTCATTGTTATCGTACCTGGCTACGAGAACTGGCTCTTCTAGGAGTTGCACTGGCACATTCATGCCCATGTTCAGATGCACTGCTGCTACCTGAATGCGCCTGATGTCTGCTGGATGAGCTCCCCTCACAAGGATGCCCAGGGTCACGACCCTGTGTCCTGCCATGTCTGGGTGGGGACAGCTCAACCACTGATGGATCAGTGCCAGTACCGCCACTATGGTAGCATGACTGGGCATGGCCACATTAGCTAACAACAGATATGTGGCTGATCTACACCTATGAGGATGCCATCCCCCTCCCAGCAGATGTTCTATCACAGATACTGCCCATTCCAACATGTCATTCATTTAATCCATTGAATTGGCAACATGGTGGATGCAGTCACGCATGTCAGCCTATGTCACATCTACAACCCTAAGCATTTCTCTGGAGGACCTATGGGAATATGCCTGAGCCTCCAGGACATCCTAAACATATACTGAGTAGCACAGGAAGAAACATCTGGATCAGGTGGAGGATGGACAGGTCATCAATTCCCCATGTGATGTGGACATCCTCCAAGAGGGTCTCACCCAAACAAATGAGTGATGCCAGAAACATTGCCTCAAGCTGAATACCAAAGAATGCATTATCATCCCCTTTGGGGAGAGTCATGTCCCCACATATTATCACATTAATAATAATGTCCTAAGCACGCAATCAGTCATGAGGGATTTGAGCACCCAGGTTGCTATCAACCTGACTTTTGACCACCATGTTGCCTCTGTTGTATGGAAAGATTTCTACATGGCCCACCTCACAAGTAAGAGTATCTCATCCAGAATCAAGGAGGTCATAACATCCCTGTATTCTTCCCTTATAAGGCCAATTATTGAGTACAATGCCCCCTTCATCATGTATCTCACAAGGCACATGTAGCAGCTGGAGAGACCACAGAGGTTCCCCACCAGAAGAATCCAGGGCCTCAAACATCTACCCTACACAGATGGGCTAAAAGCCCTGTCCCTCTACTCAGTTTCATACAGACTCCCCAAAGATGACCACTGTCTGGCATAGAAAGCAATCTCAGACCCCACCTTGATGAGACTGCTGCATATCTGCAAGTCAAGCTCCACTCGAGTATCCCACTCGCGCAACCTTAACCTGGTCTGTGACATCAGTAAGACTTGTTGGTGGGACAGATTTGTGTCCCAGAGACTCCTCCATCTGTGGATTAGACCCCCTCTCCATGTAAAGCAGAGTACCTCATTATCTCTTTTTAAGCGCAACCTGGATAACTGGATGGGAAACTGAAAATGCACTCCTGGGATTCCACCTGTGTCCCTGCTGGACAGGGGCTTTGGGTGCTGACTTGTCTAAACATAGGCTAAACTCTTGGCTAGGCGTATAAGAGTCTCAGGGCCAATAGCCTAGCAACTTCCTATGATCCTATGTCTCAGCAGCACTTCTTTGTCAAAGATGGAAAATCAACACTGTGTAAGAAAATGTTTTGTCCCTTATGCCTAGGTTTGAATTCCACACTTTAAAAATCAGTTTTGTCATTGTAAAAAGCCAAAATCAAATGTGTCAGGTCATTACATTTATGCCCCTAGTGCATTTCTAAGCTACATCACCAGACACCCCTCAAACTAAGGGCAAGTGTCAGATTAATCTTCCTATTTCAAATATTTATGTCATCCCTGCTTGGCACTGCTGTGCTCCACTTAACATTGTGCAAACATGGTTTGCATCATTGCTCAGGTTTGCACACTACGAGGATACAAGATAACTGGAATTGGCAGGAAAGCATCACTTTCCATAGCAATAGGTCAGGTGTTAGACATGTCTGAAGTTAGTGGGGAAGCTACCCAGTTTAGGGCACAGAGGTGAGGTGTCCAGGGGTCCAGGATAGTTACTGGATTCCTGGTAAAGCACCACAGCTAAAGGCTTCTGAGGGAGGACTATTCTGGCTCCCAGTACAAGTCTGAGGTGTGAAGTAGCTTGGTTCAGGCTGTATCCACTCACTGGAGAACTATTCACATCCCACACACTGGAAAACATTGTAGACATCATTTTAATGATCTACACAGGGCACAAAAGGGATACCCTCAACCACTGACTGACTGAATTTGAGACTGAGGACATCCCACAGCTGTGTAAGTATGACAAAAAGAGAGTATTTGTAATACTTACAAAGCTAAATATAGGCAAGTCTGGTATGCATAATGCTGTTCTGTTCTTTTCTGTTCTTTCAAGGTTGCACAAACTCACAAAGTGAAACATGGAGAAAAAACTTCTGGAAACAAACTGTAGCCAACAAGCACCGATTTATTCACTAAAAACAATAAAATGAAGTGCTTTTCATTTGATCAGTGATACAAACTTCATTAGATATACATTCATTTGATTTCTTGTCCTATTTAAATCAAAAAACAATTATGTGATGTCAATAATTTGAATAATTCATTGATTAATTTGTTCTTAAAGAACTATATGGGAAAAACCATAAAAACAGCCACTCAGTACTATCATAAAACTAAACTACTATTAATATCTGTAACCTACAACTACAATTATACATAAACATTGAATCTGTTTATCTGGTTAGATTTTTTAGTTTAAGAAAACATGTAATGGAACAACTCTCATTTAAACAAGGGTGCATACAGGCATTGGTTTGTAGAATCCATAGTAATTCTAGTTTTTCAAGTAAGATGTTGAAAGGACACCCTCTCCCTTCTGTGTTTACTTGGTCTATTACCTTGAATTTGAAATTGTGTGTTGGGCATTCATTAATATGCCTTGCTAATGCATCTTCTAGTTTGTTTTTATTTATACAATACAGGTGTTCTTATAGCTCCTCTTTTAGTTTCCATTCGGTTTTTCTGATGTAAAATGTCAGACAGCACTGGCACTGAGAGAGATATACTACTAATTTAGAATTACAGTTGGATTTCTTATTTAAGTAGTATGTATTATGTCAGATGTGCCATTTACTACCTGTCTCTATATACTTACAATAGTTACACATTTCACATTTGAACATCCCAATATTCTGTGTCAAATACACCAGTGGGCTTTCTATGTAATTTTTTATGTTAGTTCCCCTCCTGAAAGCAATGGTTGGTTGTTCACCTATTTTCTGTATAATTTCCCTCTCAGAACTCATTAACAACCAATTTTTCTGCAAAAGTCTTTTGATTTCACTTGCATGTAAATTGTAAGTGTGGTAACAACTATGTTAGTCCTGTTCTCACTATTACTGTTCAAAACATTGGCATTATGTGTTTCAAATACAGTTAAGGGTGCAGACATCTCTTCAGATGTTCTTCTAATCAATTCTGTCTTTAAAATTGGTTGATATTTACCTGAGTTCCTTTTGTTTTGAACTTCCCTAATCAAGTCTGTTAGTAGGCCATTTGGATAGCCACTTTTTATATATTAGTGGATTTGGGATCTGATATTCAAGTTGTTAAAAATGTGTTCATTTTCCCAGTGTGCTAGTACCATGTTCGCAAAACTAGCACCGCAGGGGGAACCCATTGCTATCCCAGTTTTCTGGTGATAAATTTCATTATCAAATGAAACAAAACAGTAAAACTGAATAATGTCCAAAAGTTCTTTGACAAGTTTAACTTCTTCTCTTGTACCCCCCATTTTCCACAAATGTGCTGACACCCATTTGATTCCCTCTAGGTGGGGTATTGAGGTGTATAAGTCAATAATGTCTATGGTGAGGAAGTTGTAATTTTTATTATTTAAACTTGTTGACCTTTTAACAACATGAATATCAGAACCCAAATTTGCTACTACACCCAATTTTTGGATGATATTTTTATTAGTTTAAAGGGAGATTCTAAACATGCTGACATGTTAATACAATATTTAAATGACATAAAAGGATTTTTATTCTTTACTAGTAACTTTAATACAGAAACTATAACATATTTAGATGTAGACTTGACAAAGGATAGAAGTCTGTTAGGTTACAGAGCAAAGATACATAGACAATCAACATACTCAAACACCTTCTTGCACTTTACCAGCTCTCACCCGTACCAACAGAAAAAAAAAATCAGTTATTAAGGGACAACTTGTAAGAACTGTAAGAATGATTACCTTAGGAAATGATTTTGAAAATGTGTGTATAAACCTGAAATCCATGTTCTTAAAAAGAGGCTATCCCAATGGCCTTCTAACAGACTTGATTAGGGAAGTTCAAAACAAAAGGAACTCAGATATATATCAACCAATTTTAAAGATAGAATTAATTAGAAGAACATCTGAAGAGATGTCTACACCCTTAACAGTATTTGAAACACATAATGCCAGTGTTTTGAACAGTAATGGTGAGAACAGGACTAACATAGTTGTTACCTACAATTCTAGTTTTATCACCACTTACAGTTTACAAGCAAGTGAAATCAAAAGAATTTTACAGAAAAAATTGGTTGTTAATGAGTTCTGAGAGGGAAATTATATAGAAAATAGGTGAACAACCAACCATTATTTTCAGGAGGGGACCTAACATAAAAAATTACATAGAAAGCCCACTAGTGTGTTTGACACAGAATATTGGGATGTTCAAATGTGAAATGTGTAATTATTGTTAAGTATATAGAGACAGGTAGTAAACGCCACATCTGACATAATACATACTACTTAAAGAAGAAATTCAACTGTAATTCTAAATTAGTAGTATATCTCGTTCAGTGCCAGTGCTGTCTGACATTTTTTACATCAGAAAAACCGAATGGAAATTAAAAGAGGAGCTATAAGAACACCTGTATTTTATAAATAAAAACAAACTAGAAGATGCATTAGCAAGGCATATTAATGAATGCCCAACACACAATTTCAAATTCAAGGTAATAGACCAAGTAAACACAGAAGGGAGAGGGTGTCCTTTCAACATCTTACTTGAAAAACTAGAATTACTATGGATTCTACAAACCAATGCCTGTATGTACCCTTGTTTAAATGAGAGTTGTTCCATTACATGTTTTCTTAAACTAAAAAATCTAACCAGATAAACAGATTCAATGTTTATGTATAATTGTAGTTGTAGGTTACTGATATTATATATATATATATATTTAATAGTAGTTTAGTTTTATGATAGTACCGAGTGGCTGTTTTTATGGTTTTCCCAAATAGTTCTTTAAGAACAAATTAATCAATGAATTATTTAAATTATTGACATCACATGATTGTTTTTTTTATTTAAATAGGGCAAGAAATCAAATGAATGCATGTCTGATGAAGTTTGTATCACTAATCAAATGGAAAGCGCTTCATTTTATTGTTTTTAGTGAATAAATCAGTTCTTGTTGGCTACAGTTTGTTTCCAGAAGCTTTTTCTCTGCTTTTCTGTTCTTTCCCCAGCTAATGCCAACATAGAGTTCAATCGACATGCTCATGCCGCTTGAATGGAGAGACCAAGGGAAGCAAGTATTACGTTTGCCACACAAGAAAGGTATTATTGTAGCTTTAAAAGCTAAAGATAGATTTTTGTTTTTTTTTATACAGTTGTAACAAATTGAGCATGCATATCCTAACTGTAAAAGCAGCTATGCACGCATTAGTCTGTAGCACAAAAAGACTTTAGAAGTCAGATATAATACTGTGGTCATAGGTTCTGGGTTCAAATATCATGAGTCACAACTCTACAGTACTGCATTTCTTTAATAATATTTACATTCAGTTGATATCTATACAAGTGACATAAATGCCCTGCTGTTAAGTGTAATCTGTATAATCAGAACACACATGTGCAATATATGCACATTTCAAGGATTACTTTCAGCAATTTGTAGGTATGGTGTGTATTTTCAGGGCATATACTTAAATGTCATACTTCAAATAAAATTGTTGTATAATTGTGTTAATACATTGTATGTCACATATTATGGTACTAATTTTATCTTTTTTTTTCTCTCAACCCAACCCTTATCTCTCTTTTTTTATTTTCTAATATGTGTCATCAAAGTGTCTCCATGTCATCCATATATACCAAATCACTAAATGCTACACAGCACAGTGAGGTAGGCCAGTCCATGTGGATCAACCTTCCCCTGCTCTACCGGCTCCAGCACAGATACTCAGCACATCGGGGACCCAACCTGGCAGCACTGCCTCTGCTGCCCCTGCACTACCTGTACCTCCGTTAGTACTGCCCCAGAAGCTGACACAGTGGTATCCTCTAGGAGCAGTGGCAGGGGAGGGGAAGGAAATTCTTCACCCGCTGGAAGATGCCAGGGTTGGTGTGTAAGGTTGTGCACTACACCATTGGTGTATGCCTATGCCAGGTGGAAAAGCTGGTCTCTCTCATGGTACATAGGAGGAGAAGACATCAAGCAATCAAGCCACCAGTGGAGTAAGGGGACAGTAATGACAGTCCAGTGAGTGAGGACTTGATTCTCACTGTCTCCATGTTTGATGGGCATGAACATGTGTTGTCCCCTCCTTCACCCCAGTCATGCTGTCCCCTACCTTTTGTGTCCCTCACTGTCCCTGTGTCTTGTTTGTTTGCATTTGCTTCCTCACCTATCCAACTTACCTGACCCAGAAATACCTACATCCCTTACCCAGCATTCCTTTCTTACTGAATTAAAAAAAAATGGGCACCTTTCCCACAAAATATATATATATATATATATATATATATATATATATATATATATATATATATATACACACATATATATATATATATATATATATATATATATGTGTGTGTGTGTGTGTGTATATCGGCCCATACATAGCTCTCCATTATGCACGTGTATCATCTTGACTCACTTGATTCAGTCCAGTTGGCTATACAACATGATTACTTTGTTTTCACCCCTCTCTGTGGAGGTGACAGTCCACATTCAGATAATATTCTGTACATATTATCGCTTTTTATTGTTGAAGAAATGGATAACTATGTTTCCTTTGTACCTCCCTCCTGCACATTCCTGTATTGCTTTTTCTCTGTTCTTCTCCCTGCTTGCTCCCCATTTCACCACTTTGCATCTACCCCACTTTAACACCTATAATCTGGACAAAAAAATAGAATCACACACAGCACACACAAATACAAGAGTAAGCAATGGATCCCTTCACTTTTTGGCCTCTGTGTTTGCATAGAGTTTGGCATCATGCACCAACACCAAGCGATGGTGAATGGCTTTACAATGTTTCAGTTATCTCCATGCAATGCCACTCAATCCAACACACAACAACATGTGTACTATAAAGAATTCATGTCATTGCATTATCACTCTTTATTTAAAAGTATTAGATACACCTGGATTTGAACTCAGTATCATCTGTGCTTAGAAATAAATGTATTAATGCCTTTACACCTGCTGCCACAGATTTAGTTAAGCTGCAGTTGTGTTTTATAGACTCAATAGTAACTGTCAGACTTTTAGCAGTGCAGCTTACTTTTGTGCACTGCTTAACTACACACAAACAGGGAAAGTAATGGAAATGTGTATCTCATGTGCTCAAACACTTTGCCAACTGTCATGCAAACCCACTGCTCTCCACTGCACTATGCAAAGTCAATATAAACAAGAACTAGAGCTATTTACTGTCCATTTACTCTTTATGCTATGAAACTACATGTGGACACACAACAAACTGAAGGTCCTGTCGAATGATATGCCACTTATTTACAATGCAGCCATGTGTTGCATCCCCCTACGTACTGCAACCATGGTGTCTCAGAACTTTTTCACACATATATCGACTATACTACATAAATTAATATCAAATGTGTGATACGCAATGCACATCAATCTGGTAACATGCAGAACTAGAACTATCTTCACAGTTGAATATGCCTGCACATCCATCAACTGATCCTGGAAAGTATTGACCAATAAGCCTAGCCAGCCTGATCTGTAAGGCTATGGAAAGAATCATCATGGACCCTATCCATAGGGGCAAAGGAGACCTTCAACACTCTTGACCTAACCCATTTTGTTTTTTTCAAGGGTAGATCTTGCTTATGAAAGATAGTGGATTTCTTTGATAATGTCCCCGAAGCCTTGGTTTAGAGAACAGGACATACTGCCAATGTTTATTTTGCTAAGGCCTTTAACACAATCTCCCATTCAGGTATCATGGAAAAAAATCTCCCATCTGGGGATTAACCCATACATTACAAGATAAGTAGCCAACTGGCTCACTGACCGAATGCACACTGTCAAAGTTGGGGAGTACACCTCCACCAGTAGACCAGTTACCAATGGAGTACCCCAAGTATCTGTGCTGGGCCCACTAATATTTGCAAACTATTTCTCTGAAGTACAGGTTTCTCTGAAGTCCAGGAAAAGATAGATGGTCTGTGGCTTACCATGTTTGCAGATGACTGTCAACTGGGCAAAATCATATAGAGTCCCACAATGATGTTAACATATTACAGAAAGAGGTGACACAGACAAATGATTGGTACCAAACTCAAGGACTGAAACTTAACACAAAAAATTGCCTGAGTGTCTCCTTTGGCAAAGAAGTACCCCACTAATTATGATATACATAGCACCCCTTAGACTCAGTGGTGCTAGACTTGGGGAAATAGGTTGATAGCAATCTAAAGTTTGATCACTATGTGTCTATAATAGTAAGACGCACATTCTACATTGCACACCTTATAAATAAGGGCATCACATACAAGACCAGGATGGTCATAGCTCTGCTGTACTCTACCCTTATTAGACCACTAATTGAGTACAATGCTCCCTTCTGCATGGACCTCACCAAACACCTGCAACAACTGAGGAGACCACAGTGGTTTCTGACACGGAGAATCCAGGGCCTCCAAAACATGACATACATGGAAACACTGAAAACTGTCACTCTATTCAGTATCATACAGGCTGCTGAGAGACGACATATGTCTGGCCTATAGAGCAGTCTCAGACCTTGCCCTACTGGAAATACTAGATACCTACAACTTAAATGGAACAAGAATAACTTGCTCCAGAAGTCTCAACCTAGCATGTGACATGAACAGAACATACTGGAGAGACTGCTATATCTCCCAACAATTTCTGCTCCTCTGGAATAGGCTCCCACTGCATGTGAAACAGTGCTCCTCAATGATCCTATCCAAGTGCAATCTTAACAACTGGATGGGTGATCATAAATTAACCCCAGGGGTGGCACCTATGTCCCTCATGGACAGGAGCAGTCAGTGCTGATCACAAAATCAGTCTGCTAACAATGAACATCTAACTATGCTCAAAAAGGGTACTTGGGATTTTACACAGCTAGGCTTCTAAAGGCCATAGTGCCATTAGTCTAGTAAACTCCTATGAACCGATAAAGATATGAACCTATGCCGGCCTCCCAACATCTTCTCTCCTCCATCCAGCGCTGATGTCATCCACTATCCAGTATAATCCTCTCGATCATTTCAACTGCAGCTGTAGCATTATGATCTATAACAAGACTTTTTTCATGTAATGAAATGTATGTCTTCAACTTTTTGTACATTTTTGCCATCAAACTGGTATCCTGTATGTTTGTTAAACTTCTGAATTGTTCTGTAACTGGCACTTTATGTATGCTACTATATGTTAACAATATCCTTGTATCTGGAGATTTTCTTCCCGGGCCTCCACTTAAAAAGGACCTGTGTCCAGTCAGACATTCCCAGTAAACAAATGTAAAATAAAATAAAATAAATAAAAAAAATAACTTCTTGTAAAAGTCAGGCTTGTGCTGTGGTGCTTTCATAAAGTACTGAGCTGTGTAGTCTGTGTACTTAGATAAGTAGGGGTTCTGTCCTCACTGCAGTCGACTGTGTGTGTGTTTCTAGCCAGAAGAGCATACATGTGTATCCTACAGTTACCATGCCAATTCCATGAATTGACAGTATTTTGACACTTGCATATGCCTACACGTTCATTTCATGCAGGCCTCCCAACATCTTCTCTCCTACATGAACTGCTGATGTCATCCACTATATGTTGTCCTGCAGCTTTGTAAAAGTCAGACTTGCGCTGTAGCTCTTGTGTAAAATATTGAGCTCTGTAGTCTGTGTACTTAGATAGGTAGGGGTTCTGATCTCACTGTAGTCAACTAGATAGGGGTTCTGATCTCACTGTAGTCGTGTGTGTGTATGTGTGTGTGTGTGTGTGTGTGTGTGTGTGTGTGTGTGTGTGTGTGTGTGTGTGTGCATTTGCGTGTGTGTGTGTGTGTGTGTGTGTGTGTGTGTGTGAGTGTGTCTGTGTGTGTGTGTGTGTGTGTGTGTGTGTGTGTGTGTGTGTGTGTGTGTGTGTGTGTGTGTGTGTGTTTGTCTAGCCAGAAGAGCATAAGCATGTATCCTACAGTTACCACTCCATTCCCATGAATTGACACTGTTTTTACACTTGCACATACCCACACATCACAATTCAAAGTTCAAAGTAAACTTTACTGTCATTCGGACCATACAACAAGTACACAGCTGAATGAAATTGTTTCTCTAACTCGTGCAAACATAACACATAATCAATATGCATAAAACAAGATGCATAATAACAACAACAACAACAACAAGAAAAACAACAGATTCCAAGATATCATCAAAGCTGCAATAACCATGCTCTGCCTATCTTCTTCTTCTTTCGGATTTTCCCAGTTAGGAGTCACCACAGAGGATCACCGTTCGCTCATGATTGGCAGTGGAGTTTTACAGTGTTAAGTTGCCAGCCCTGCACCCAACTTTCCACAGAAGGCACACACATGCACACACTCACACCTAGGGCCAATTTAGTGTGTCCAATCCACCTACAGCATGTCTTTGGGATGTGGGAGGAAACCGGAGCACCCAGAGGAAACCCACGTGACCACAGGGAGGACATGCAGACTCTGAACAGAAGGCACCCCAGCCGAGGATCGAACCGGAAAACCTCTTAATGTGAGGTGGCAACGCTAACCACTGCACCACTGTGGCTGCCCCATAACCATGCTCTGCCTATACCAGTGGTGATTTCAGTGACCACAGCCATACTCACCATCCACACCATCCATACTGTTAGCAACCCATCCTCAACACCAGTAATGTCCCAAGCCCTAGTCCATCCTCTCTGAATTCACTCCAATCCCACTACCTGCACTCGGCAAAACTGCCACCAACTGAGGCCCGAATGATTAAAGTGGCCACAGCAATTCTCTCCATCCACACCATCCTCATCAATATCCTTAGCTCCATCCTCCAATACCAGCAATTTCCAAAGTCTTGAACTAGTCCGTTGCCTCAACCAAATCCAAACAAAACCAATGGAATCCAAAAATCCACATATCAGGCTCTGATACCCACACTCAGTGCATCCACCACCCGTGAAGGCCTGAAAATTATGACAATCAACTCAATGACCCCTGAAAGACCAAAGATACTCAAAACTCAAGGCAGGCTACCAGACCAAACAGAAAAATGCCACGGCTGCAGACACTGCACACCTGACCAGCCGAACGCCTCACAAACAGATGACAAACTGACAGAAACTACACAAAAACATGAAACGCACATTGGGAGCCACAGTAGTCACAGCAACACAGGCTTAGCTTTATCCATTTCATGCAGGCCTCCCAGCATCTTCTCTTCTAAATGCACTGCTGATGTCATCCAGTGCAAGTTGACCTGCAGCCTTGTAAAAGTCAGACATGTGCTATGGCCCTTGTGTAAAATATTGAGCTGTGTAGTGTGTGTGTGTGTGTGTGTGTGTGTGTGTGTGTGTGTGTGTGTGTGTGTGTGTGTGTGTGTGTGTGTGTTCGTGCACTTCCTTGACATTACAGAGAGCCTTTTACAATGGCATGTAGGACACTGTTATTACCATAATCTCCTCATCAGACATTGCTGATGTCATGTCATCTGCTATATCTTATTTGTGGATGTGCACTATTCCCACCAGGGTTGGGTCAAAAACTGTCCGGGAGGCCAGGAAGAAGTCACCTCATCATGTATATCCAGATTACAGTAACATGGCTTTCAGTATATCCACATATGTCATGTCATGATTTGTAGCCCCTGTGTATTCTTGGTGAGAAACCCTAATGGTCTCTCCAGCTGCTGCATGTTTCAGGTGAGGTACATGCAAAAGAGAGTATTTTACTCTGTAAATGTTCTGATGATGTTCGAGTACAGTACTGTAATTTTATCTTCAGATATGAATAAGATGGTGTGACTTATGATGTGCACATCATAGGCATTCAATACCAGTGTGGACACTTGGTATTCTAAGTTCAGATTGCTATCTGTGTGTGTTCCCATGCTTGTATCACTGGGTTTCAGCATAGCGGGACCATTGTCAGTGCTGTAATTATCAGGAATTCCACTTTGCAGAAGGACAAAATAAAGCCATATGTTTGCATTTAGTTGCAGACCGTGTAGCTTTGAAACCAGTCATTTGTCTGTGTTAGCCCCTCCTGTGGTATGTTATCATCATAGGTGGATTCAATGATTGCACCCAATATGCAAGAATCAGCAAATGCGGTAAGCCAAAGGCCGTATACTTTAGCTTGAACTGTCATGAAATAGAGTCCAAACCGTAAAGGGCCAAGCACAGATACCTGGGGTTCGCCAATGGTGACAGCTCTACTGGTACAGGTTGATTCACCAACTTTCACAGTAGGTGTTTTGTCAATGAGCCAATTGATTATCCATCTACTGATGTAAGGGTTAATCCCCAGCTGGGTGAGTTTCTCAATAATACCTGTGTGGGGGATTGTTTCCAAACTCTAGGCCAGATCAGGATAGCCAGTATGCACTGTCTTACCTTCATCCACTCCTATCACACAGAATCAATGAGCTGTGACAACATCACAGATCATCTGTCACATGACTCAGCACATACACCTTCCTGACATGGTTGAATACACAGTTCAACACACCTTCTACACAGGCTATGATCCTGTAGAAGGATTTACATCAGCATGCATCCATGTGAGTTGAGGGGACAGTGCCCAAAGCATGTCCTGTATAGACACATCCTGACTCTCCTAATCTGTGAGGTAGACCAATATGTCATCATGGACCTTTTAATACATGGACACTAGTAATATCCCGGCTGTGTGCAACAGACCTGTGTGAGTTGTTAGTGCTACATCATGTCTGTTACTACTGTTAGATGTCCTCAAAGAGGTTAATCGATGGCATGCATGATGACAACGCTATCATCCTATTGAATTTGGCAAGCTCAAGACATTTGACATAAATCCACACTGAGGTATTCACTCCACACTGTTAGATGTGGCCATAAACACCTATTTCACCAAACAGGGAGACCACTGGATCACATACGTGGCATCTAAATATGCTGAAATATCTGAACTGAATTATATCTCAGGTTCAGTGATCAGGTCCATACATTAGGGTTGTCTGCTAGGCCCTTTCCTGTCCATTATTTAAGTCACAGACATCACAAATGGCATAAACATCCTGTGTCCAAACAGCTGCCTGAAGGACTACAGATTGTGGGCAATCATTGACTATACCTGTGATATTACATTACAGACAGTATGAACACACACCAAAGATTGCTACCACAGCCATGACAACACTTGCAATGACACTAAAAGATGGAAGGTTTTTTTTACATCAGGAAAAAAAAAACACACATCCCAAGTATAATGTAGACATCACACCCTATAATCAGACCATTAGGTATGTGTCCTGTGGTAGATGGTATGTGCAACGTCCACCAACATGTGGCCACAGTGCTGACTACTCCCTTGCATGTAACGCAACTACTGAGTATGTGAAGGACATCCACATCACAGGCCATGATACCTTCATAGTTCACAGCCTTCATCACAGCAGTACCTGAGTACAATGTAGCCTTCTTCATGTACCTCACTACACATCTTCCAGTGATGTGTAACTGAAGTGTACCACCTTTGTCACTGTGTGCTGTCACACATCTTATTGGCTATACATGGGTATTCTTTTTGTGGCATAAATATTACTGTCTGATGGTGCAGAAACCCCATCAATTTGCTACACCAGATGCATGTGTGATACCTGTTCCAGTGATACACACAATACATACATAGCTGTTTGACAACATTAATGGCATGAGTAACATTTGTGACAGTGTGGATTGTGCCATGTATGTGTATATATCTATATATCTATCTATCTATATATATATATATATATATATATATATATATATATATAAATATAGGTTCACTACAGAAGACCAAATGTCCATATTACCAATGCTCGGAATCCCAAGACCAGAACACCAAATGACCAGGTGATCGGAAGACCAGAAGAGCAAATTTCATAATCCCGATGTTCGGAGATTTTGAGTTAGCACTTCTAGTGTTGCTGTTCAGGTAAGTATGTGTGTGTAAGTGTGTTTGTGAGGGGCTTTAGTGTGTGTTGTGACTATGGTGTGTGTGTGAGGGAATGTAATGTGTGGGTGTGAGTTTGTCTTGTGTGTGTGTTTGTGCGATCTCGAAGTTAGAATATTAAAGTAGGGGGGTGTGGGGGTGCAGGGGGGTTTGCCCCCCTGCTTAAATATAGTGTAAGTTTATTTGTTTGATTGTGGGGGAAGCTGTGTGTTTGTGAATGTGTGTACTGTATGTGTTTCAAACGTTCACGATTTTGAATTTTGCGCTTGTGGTCCGTCGGTCTTGTAGTCTTTTGGGTATTTGGTCTCGGGTGTATGGGAGTCGGTATTGTGTAGTGAACCCATATATATAAAAAAACAAGCAAAAAAATCCAGTAAAACATTAATTAACATGGGAGGCTTCTCCCCCCCCCACACCACCTGTGTGGGGGGGCTGTGCCCCCCACACCCCCTACTTAAATATACCAAATCCGAGATTGCACTACAGTGCCGAAAAGGCAAAGTAGTGAAAGCGGCCAAACAAATTCTTTCCCAGGGAAAGAATTCGCTGAAACACCGCTTCGCTATTTTGCCTTTTCGTGCTTTACTGTTTGACAAAGATGCATTCGACAACCTGCATCTGCGACGGTGTAATAGGGAACCGGAAACTTATATATGTTAAGCCCTGGTGATCACTGTGGCATTCCATGCAAATAGTTTAACCGACTGTGCTCTGCTGTAAACAGGACTGCTATCCATGTTGCTTTACACAGTTTCCTGCCCAGCAACACTGCTGCCAGCCAAGAAACCACACTTATTTACATTGAAATGTGGTGCACACATGAATATGTAATTAGCACTGCTGCTCGCCATGCATCAGCATGCACACATGTAAACTCTATGTAGGCTTTGCACGAAGCCTACACAGAGTTTACTGAATCCCAGGGAAAGTCTAAACTAGCTGTATTTGAAATATTGAGTATTGTAACAAAGATAAAAGAACTAAGTGGGATCTTTTGAAAAGGGAAGGAGCAAATTAAATAGAAATAATGGAAACTGTGGAAACAGTATATGAAGAATAATATTCAGCAGGAGTAGAGAGGTTTAAGGGAAGGCAGGAATTGAGCAATTTATGTAATATTGGACTGATGATAGCTTTAAAAAATAACATATGTCATGTATAATGTTTGTAACTAGACACATGCATATATGGTTTATTCTCTTTTATATTAATCTATGCTTGCCTACATCTTAGATATAATTTAATAAAGGTGTTTGCAAAAAGAAAAAAAATTCTGATTGTTTTTGGTGCTGTCTGGGGTTAGCCTAGAAACTGAATATTTACACTGATGCCCATTTGCTTGATATGGAGTAATTCTTATGTGCTTCATTTCCATCACTCCACACACACTCTCTGTTGTGCTTTAAACCTTACTCACCCCACTATGTCACCATTCCTTCCTTCCCTGTCGCTCTCTCCGGCACAGTGTGAAGGAGCAGGGTAAGTGAAACTATGTCTATCTGAAATGGGTGGGTAAGCTGAGATTCCAGTAAAACTGAATCAGCTACCAACCAACAGTTTATTTTCACTGTTAACCCTTCCAGCTAGATTAGCTGACTTTTCCACCATAACAAATCATCTTCTTTAATAGCGTTCTATTACCCTCTTAATTTCTGTCCCCACCTATTCCTCACATATTATTTAATATAGAAATGTAATGCACCCCAAATATACTTAAACATGTCTACTTCCCTACCATACCCCTCAATAAGGATGCAGTTCTTGTAATAATACCCACCCATATTACCTTAATGCATGTCTAGCCCTTTATACACTTCTTACCTGTAACCTCTTCCAGATAACTATACTTCTAATTTCCTATTCTCATCACTTTCTTACTTCAGCACTTACTCTTCAACCCTCCATTATCTCCTCTTACACCCCACCTGGCAATATTGCTGTACACAGTCCTTTGTATTAACCATCTCATCATCACTCCGGAATTCTTTCATAGTTAATCTACCCACTTTGTCTACCACTAAACTGTAAAACAGACAAAATACATCTAAAATGCTGTTAGAAATCCCACCCTACTTAACTCTTCTATTCGAGACTTACATAACACAGTAGCACAGTGTGGGGATGTCCATACAAACCTATGTCCAGAAGTTATCATAATGCCCACCTCCCATCATATTTCTACTTGTAGCCAAAATCTATAAAGACCCAATAATAATTCCTTATAAGTATTTAACTAAAATATCCAAAACCTTTGCAACAAAATTGCTGAACTGCATGATTGGATCCCCCTCCTATACTCATATGTTCTCAGTCTAACAGAGACATGACTCAGACTAAATGCAGAAAATGAAGAAGCCCTTCCCTCTAGTTATAGTATGCTTAGTCTAGACTGAGAAAGCAGAAGGTCAGATGGTGTAGCAATGATCTTCAGTTTCTCTCCACACAGCTAACATCCATAAATTTAACACACAAATACTAATCACCCATCTTCAACTAAATCCAAACTTGTAGCTTTATATACCCCTTTAAACAATAGCCACACTACACTTGAAGACATTCTGTTCTGGTTATCCAAGCCATTAAACTAGAAGCCCTCACACTTTGCTATGTTAATCAGCTGGGCTGCATTACATTCTTATATCAACTATTCCCTTGATTTCTGTAATTTATCTCAGCTTTTCACTCCAACCATTCATTGAAATGTGAGTAATCTTACGTTAAACTTGGAATGGATACTTACTTCAACCCCAATAAAATCACTCAAGCAGGCACTCTGACTGACTTTGTAAGTGATTGCCACCCAACCTATATAATTTGGGAGTATAACAGACAAATTCTCATCACCTATAGCCCAGTAAGGAACCTCAGTAAACTCAGTGCTGACTCCTTACCAAATTCCCTGCATCAGGTCAGCTGGCTATTAACAGGTCAGCTGGCAGTGTTTTAACAGCTATCCTTAGATGAAGCCACTTCCAACTTTAATCAGATCTTCTTAAATTTAGTAATCCAGCATGCACCCCTTAGGAAAACATTCAAAAAATCTAGATCAGCACCCTGCCTAACTCATAGCACTAAACACATCATGAGACTGGGGACAAGGCTTGGAAAACCTGATGGAATAACAAAACTCTTCCAAACGTCCAGGTCTACCATTCTGTACAAGTCTTTGTGAAAATAGAAAGGCAAAAAGAATTACTATGTAAAAATTCAGAACAGTTCCCAGAGTAATTCAAATGCTTTTTGGTCTACCGTCAATATTACCTTCACCGAGGCAACCAAGCCTAGTCCTCTGCCAGATAAAACTAACTGCACCACAGCAAACTCTTTTACTCCCACTTCATCAGCACAGCAACCCCCCTACGTGAATCTACAGATTCTTAACTATGCTACAATCATCCTGAAAATCTACTTCAAACTAATGTCTCTTTACACTATAAGCCATCCCTACTGATCCATCAAAAAACCCTACTTAAAGTAAGTCAGCTACTGTAGCAGCTAAGCATACCAGAAAAATGCATTAAAATAGCCGCTGAGGCCTTATCATAGGTAGATGCATTACCATGCTCTTATGTCACTACAATATAAAAACAGTCACACATTCTACATTACATAAGAAAGTAAATTCCTCTCAACTAGGTAACTAGTGAACCATAGCTGCTCTTCTTCCTGTTTCACAAATCTGAGAGCATTGTGTGCATACTCAACTCCTCCAGTATATACTCAACAGCAATCTACTCTCACCTACCCAAAATGGTTTCCTCCCTCACCATTGCACCACTACTGCTCTATTTTTACATCTAGAAAATGTCAACCTACATCGTAACACAGGCAGAGCAGTCTCGCCCATTTTTTGAACATCTGCAAGTCATTTTGGTATTGTTCCACATCCAAAGCTGATTCAGACCCTAGCAGAATTTCACTTATCTGACACAACAGTACCAGGGTTCAAGAGCTACCTGAATAAGTGCACCCAAGCAATAAGATGGCAAAATGCTTTTCCCTTCTTCCTCCCAGTCTCTATAGGTATCTTCCAAGGGTTCATTCTTAAATTCCTGCTATTCCACACACACACACACACACACACACACACACACACACACACACACACACACACACACACACGCATAAATAAGCTTTAAATAAGCTCCTAGAAATTTACAAACCCAGCAAAAACATTAGTAAACTCTTATACAAATATTCCCCGTCATAAGGCTGGAACGAACTCCCCTGTAATATTAGAAATGTCAAACACGCTAACAGTTTCAAAAAAGAGCTAAAGAACTTATCTAACTCATGGTCCTGCTCTTGCCAGGAGCCTACATACTATTTTTTATGTATATCATCTGTTGCTCGTTGTTCACTCTACAGCTTATATCAATATCCTCAATTGTTTGTTACATAACCTGTATCAGGATTTGTATATACATTTTGTATCCAATTTTAATGGAATCATCACTTGTATATCTAGACTTGTTAGCATTTTTATTTGTCCTCCTATTACTTATTCTTGTTGTTAAACTCAAAAGTAAGTTTCATAAATATTTGCATTGATTTGTATTGGAGCTTCTCTCCTTGGGACCCATTGAAAATGGGCCTCTGGTATAGTTGGACTAACCCGGTTAACAAATGTCAAATAAATAAACTACAATAATACTGTCACATCTCCATCCGCAATTACTTAATATGCAGATTATGCTAGTCATTTGCTCATCTCCTTCCTTGGACCAGCTACAGACCATTACTCAGGAATCCTACTTAGTACAGCAGATAGAAGAATGCTTACTTTATACTTAATGATAAGAAAAACTAAAGTCATACTATTCCTCTCTAAAACCAGTTTTCAAAATGTTACTGTTTCTTCTGCTCAACACTAAAATCTGACTGATTTTACAAAAATGAGCTACTTAGTGTAACAACTGAAAATAAACTCAAATCTGACATTCTTAATAGTAATGTCAGAAAGAGAACTCATCAAAGCCTCTGAGCTGTACAAAGCCAGACCATTTCTCGATGGCCTAGGTCATAAATCAACTGCACATGCATGTCTCCTGTCCACACTCATACATGCTAACTCTCTCCTCACTAACCACACAATAGCCTCCTAGGAAAACTTCAACAATGCTACAAAGAAATTGCCAAATGCATTGCTAATTTGCCTGTCAATTCCCATCACTGCGTCCACTTTCAAGAATAAATTGAAATTTCCAAATGATCTTAAATACTTTCAGTTAAAATCTGCCCATTCCATACTTCACTGCTCAGATGAGAATGCCCTTCCCTGAACACCCTCCTGCAGTGGTATAACCTTACCAGACTTCTTCACCAAAAAAATCAGTTCCTGACTCGATCTAAATCCAAGAGCTCATCAGAGGATGCTCTTTACACCCGTTACATCTCCGTGATATGGAATACACTACCCAGCCCACTTAGGAAAACAGACAATGACTGAAGCTTTGAAAGAGACCTCCATCCTTATCTCCTGAAAACTAGATTATGTCCATGCTTTGTACAAATTGGCTACCTAACTGCTATCCTATCCACATTTCTTCTTACATATACCTCTCTTCTTTTTATTGTCACTCATAACTAGTACAACTGTACTTACATCCTCATGTCTTATCTACCTTTTAAGTTCAGTTCCTACACAAACCCCTCCACTGTCTCCTACAATCTTTAAATCTAAGCACCATATGGTACTACTTTGTAACTATCAACTATTGAAAACGTCTTAACATATTTATTAACTGATATGAAATGTAATAGTTTACCCCATTGTAAGACTTGTATGTTATGTATGTATGTATGTAACTATGTAATATTATACCTGTCATATATTTTCCTAATTATCATGTTAGCTCAACAGTGATGTACTATATAAATGCTTTTCTGTTATTATGGAGCTTTATCCCTGGGCTTCCTCTGAAAAAGGGTCTTGCTTGGTCCAGTCAGATGCTCCCACAAAACAAATGCAAGAAGTGTGTGTGTGTGTGCATGTGTGTGCGTGTGTCTATCTGTATGTTCACATACATATAAATACATATATGTGTGTTTATAATATATATTTATATATATATATATATATATATACACACACACACACACACACACACACACACACACACACACACACACACATACGCACACAGAGTAGATATAAAAAGTTTACAAACCCCTGAATTGAAAATAAACAAATCCATTAGGGGAAAAATATAAAAAATAGAAAATGTACAATAAGCTGGTTGCATAAGTGTGCACACCCTTAGACTAATACTTTGTTGAAGCACCTTTTAATTTAATTACAGCATTCAGTCTTCTTGGTAACGCACCTGCAATCAATTAAAGAGACTCTGATTAACTCCAAATAAAGTTCAGCTGTCCTAGTAGGATTTTTCTGACATTTACTCAGTTGCCTGCTACAGCAAAAGCCATGGTTCAGAGAGGGCTTACAAAGCATCAAATGGATCTCATTGTTGAAAGGTATCAGTCAGGAGAAGGGTACAAAAACATTTCTACAGCATTGGCTATATCATGTAACACAGTTAAGGCAGTCATCAAAAAGTGGAGAAAATATGGGACACCAGTGATGTTGCAAAAACTGGACATCCCTCCAAAAACTGGTCAGGGAAGCTGCCAAGAGACCTACAGCAACACTGAAGGAGCTCCAGGAATTTCTGGCAAGTACTGGTTGTGTACTACATGTGACAACAGTCTCCCATGTTCTCCATGAGTCTGGGCTGTGGGGTAGGGTTGCAAGATGGAAGCCTTTTCTTGCACAGAAAAACATCCAGGCCAGGCTAAAATTTGCAAAAAATACATCAAGCCTCCCAAAAGCATGTGGGAAAATGTGTCTGATGAGACCCAGGTTGAACTGTTTGTCCACAATTCCAAAAGGTACGTTTGGCACAAAAACAACACTTCACCTCACCAAAAGAACACCATCCTAAAGGTGAAGCATGGTGGTGGCAGTATCATGCTTTGGGGTTGCTTTTCTTCAATTGAAACTGAGGTTTTAGTCAAGGTGGAGGGAATTATGAACAGTTCCAAATACCAGACACGACAATGACCCAAAGCATACATCCAAATCAACAAAAGAATGGCTTCACCAGAGGAAAATTAAAGTTTTGGAATGGCCCAGTCAAAGCCCAGACCTAAATCCAATAGAAAATCTGTAGGGTGACCTGAAGAGGGCTGTACACAAGAGATGCCTTGCTATCTGACAGATTTTGAGCACTTTTGCAAGAAAGAGTAGCAAATATTACCAACACAAGATGTGCCATACTGATAGACTCCTACCCAAGAAGACTGAATTCTGTAATTAAATCAAAAGGTGCTTCAACAAAGTATTAGTTTAAGGGTGTGCAGACTTTTGCAACCAGGTTATTGTATATTTTTTATTTTTTATATTTTTCCCCTAAAAGATTTGTTTGTTTTTCAATTGAATTGTACAGGTTTTAGGTCACATCAAAGGTGGGAAAAGTTTTGAAATGATTTATTGTGGTCTCATTTTTTGTATCACAAAAACCTGGCATTTTAACAGGGGTGTGTAAACTTTTTATATCCACTGTGTGTGTGTGTGCATATATATATATATATATATATATATATATATATATATATATATATATATATATATATGGATTTATATCATATTATCAAGTTTTGGAAACTCAAAATTCATGGGGTCAAGACATGTGTCCAAGTTTCCAAATGCTCAAATATGTATAAAAAAAATCTATATTTTTGAAGGGAGGCAAGTTCCCTGCATCCCCCACACCCCCTGCAAGTTATATATATCAACTCCAAGATTGCACTGCAATGGGGAACAGGGTAAATTCCCTCTTAAAGCATGTCCATGTCGATTTTGATACTGTAGGGAATGGGGATACCCCATAGATTTTATTTTTATATTCCAGTATTAGGAAACTCGAACATATGGTCTCAACCATATGCATTTTGAGTTGCTAAAACTCAATAATATTATATAAATCCATATATACATAAACAAACACACAGATATAAATATATATAAACACACACACACACACACACACACACACACACACACACACACACACACACACACACACACACACACATGGATATGTATATAATCTCACGAAAGACACAGCCAAGCAAAAATATTTTACCTAAAATAATCGAGAAAGGAAAACTTTGATGTAAAAATGTCTACCAAAAAAAGATTGAAAAACATTGAATGCACACAAAGCATACTCTGAGCTATAATCTTCGAGCATGCAAATAAAACAGTGTTTACTTTACTCTGACACCATTTAATTAGCTGCATATTTTAGCTTCTATGAGATCTTTTAATCAGACTGACTTCTACAAGTAATGTGTACCACATGATACGCTTACTTCCTGTAATAAGATATTGATATATTTAAAGCTACATACTTTATGTGCTACAGATGCCTTGGGGGGAGTGAAGAGCAATGGCAGTGCCCCCTGTATGTTGCTACACCAGTGGCTGGTTTAGCTGGTTTGATACTGGTTGAAAAAGATGCAGCTATAAAGTATGTCTGTCTAAGAACTGTGTTTTATTGTATGGTATGATGGACTAATTATGATGCTGGCATACTTGGCAAGAGATAAAGGGCAGCAAAACTGGCACTTAGAACATGGAGGAATGGTGGTCAGTGTATGTAATTGTCACCATTTGTTTCCTTGATATGCACTAATGTCATAATGTGGCAGAAGAAGGTTCCCATTTCCTGTAGGTATCTCTAGCATGACCTGCAGAGCAGCTTTTTGGTGCTTTTGCCTCAGTGGCGATGCATTGCTAGCTAAAATCACTGGGGGAGGAGGTTGGACAGTAGGTTTGAAATAACTCCCTGAAAAACAAATAAGAAGTTGCTGAGTAAAGAGTAAGCATTGAACCATAAAGGGCATGTACACACACTAAACTACACAAAAAAAAATCAAAATTATAGACTACTATTTTATGTACAGTAGTATAGTGGTTTCCCTATATACCCTTTATCCATGAATCTCAGAAATAACTTGTGCATTTCAGCTAAAGTGAATCCAGTGATTGCCTGAGTCTTCTGTGCAATGGTTTGAGGGCTTTCTGCCTTCTCTAATGTTGAGCAGCTGTGGAGTTGGTATATTTAATTTTGAGGGTGTGGGGGAGTTTCCCCAAATGCTATGGGATGCAGAAAGGCCCCTGCAAAAAAAACAAACAAAAAAAAATATTTATTTTGAGCTGTCCCATTACTTTGCATGTAGTAGGCTGCTTTCAAGGTTGTTGGAGTGAGCACTTGTAATATTAGGAATTGTGATACATTTGCTCATAGTAGAAACTAGTATTGTTGGTTTCTGAGTGCTGAGTGTATGGGTCCGGCCCTGCACTGACATATTTAGCAATGGTGTAGTTTGTGTCTAAACTTGAAATGTATTGGATGCTTGTCTGTATCTGCAAATAGTTTTGTGGTTTGAATGTCTCACTCTAATGCTGGCTACTTTGATGTGGTACATAGGCTTGTCTCAGTGCGACATCATTGCATCTAAAAGACAATCTATGCATCTGCCATTCATGATTTAGGAGGTAGCTTATGTATACTCTCATATATTCATAAAATAATATGAGTATGCCATGCAAAAGTGATGTCTGAAGGTATTATCTGTATTGTATTGTAATAGTGTTGTTGTGGGCCCGCAAATTACTAACACTGGCTGTACTATTAATTGCACACATAACAGCTAATAGACTTAAAAAAATGTACAGGTAGAAAATCAGTGCAAAACAGTAATGGTTGAAGACATATGATCTATAACCAGCTAAGTTACAAAAGTAAAGCAATTTTGAGAGATTTTATTTCAGAGGATAGTTAGTTTCTCCTGTAGTAATTACGGGTTCTTAGTATTATGAATCTCTACAGTGAAGGGGTAAATCAGCTTATGGGGAGAACTTCCACCAAAAGATAACTTTATGCTTACTAACAAGAGCCAGTGAACAGGATTTTGAGTGAACTCTCTGCTCAAAGTAACATAAGGGGCGGAAAACACAAGAACCACTGTGTTTAAAAACACAACAGGACCACAAAATGGGAATAGGATGGAAGGGTGCTTTGTGGGATTCCCCCCCCACTTACAGTGTAGTTAGCATTGCATGTCTGTACTTGGGCCTGTAGAGTGAGCACACAGATAGCACATATCTGTGAGTAGAGTAGAAGGGAATGAACGGCAGATTCTGATGAGAGGAGCAGCTGTACAATGTAGTAATAAAACTTTTCATCAGAACAGGTGAAGCATTTGTGGGGACACTCCTTTTAGTCTTTGAATAGCTCCTGTGGGGTATCTCTAGTAGAAATGTTTATGGGAAGCCATGCAGATGGAGACATTTAAGCAGGATTGTTGTAAACAGGAAGGAGCAACTCATTTATGCAGGAGCACTACTTCAAACTTTTCCCAACAAAAACATTTTAGGAGGGTCAAAGACAAGATGCAAGAGCCATGTTGGATGTGGAATAATGGTTACGGTTTTCACCTTATAGACAGAAGATACAGGATTTGATTCTGACCTCGGGTTATTGGCTAAGCTTAAAATAGCCCTTCCGGAGAGTTAGACTGGTATTCACTTATGAATCTATGAACAAGTAGAATCACTATAACAGTAAATTATATATTTGGTTAATGTGACTTATTCTTCTCCGGCCTAAAAATCCAAAAGCAGTGTCTTTCTTCCCTGTAAGTACCATCTCCTCTCCTTCACTGGAGTGCAGTGACTTAGGTAGCTATGAGCATGTCCCTTTTATATCCCTTACTGTTTTTGAATGTCATACATCTCCCACCTTTCTGATCAAAAGTTTCAAAGTAAAATGTAGTGATTGCTTCTTATTTTTAATAGAAATGCACCATGCTTCCAGTTGTAGTCATGGCTAAACTGAGTAATAAATATTATTGCAATAAACATGTAGGTTGTGTAGACTTTCACACCTGATTGCCCTGATCACAACATTGCTGAATGTGAGCATTATGGGAAGTTCAAACAAGCTACTGAAATTCATAGACGAGTTAACATCCTTTCTTACCGAGAAAAGGCTTACTTATTTGGGAAAGGAATAAAAAAAGAAATACTACATCTAACCTGTGATATTAGCCTGGCTCCACAGCACAGGGAAATGAAGATCTGACTGCGAACCAGATGAATTGGCTTCTATAGTGGACCTGGTACTGAAGGAGACAGACAGGGAGAGAGACTAGTGAAGGAGTATGGCCTGCTCATCTGCCCTAGGTGGGGGAGTGAAGGGTTGTGAGCTCTTGGGGATCACACAGAGAAGTGCAGTTTCTCTGATAGAGAGCAAGGTTGCTTTCTGTGGTTCAGGGAAGGTGGGCAATGACGCTTGCTTGCAATATCCCCAATGAAAATGGGGACGATTACTGCAGTCAGACTCCTAGATGTCCCTCATATGCTGCTTAGATGAGTGCATGTGAGGTAAGAGGGCCATAAACAAAAAAAAAGCTGAAATCACCCCTGATAGCTGCCTCTATGAGGACCCCTTTTGGCCACTTTCATCCTCTGAGATGAAGGAATGAACTGGTTGATTGGCTGATAAGAAGTTGATGATCAGGAAACAGCAGGGATAAAGAGGGACAAAAAAAAGTCACACTCAGGAGTTTAAAATGCTGGTTCATAATGGGACAGAATAATTAGGAAGGTCTCTCATCACCTACTGGATCTGGGACTTAATTGTTTTCATCAGCAGGTGATGAAATGGCCCTCAGTACAGACAGGTCAATTTTTGTGGTGCTAGAGGAGCATCAGACATCACTTACACTTAAGTCTAAACAGGCACTTTCATTAGTACTGATTGAGCTTGAAATGTCTTCTGTCCTCAAAATAGTACTGGAAGCTCAGGAGCCTGAGCTTCATGTCTCACTGGTAGAAGAGGCTAAACTTCTGCAACCACCCAAAGCTACATTTGTTCAGCTCAGGGGAATGTTAACTGAGGGAGATTACAGAAGGTTAAAAGAGGGAACTCTTGGAATTTGCAAAGAATCCCTCCTTGTCTGTGATTGTACTTTAGTGACTAATGTAGATTGAAGTCCAGCCTTGATTGCTTACTACCCATGTCATAAGTATTATAATGAGTTTGCTTAAGTACTTGCAAATGTCATTCACAAACCAAAAGAGGCAGAAGCCCTCCTCCTCCCTTATCAGATGAAAGTGCGTGTAGCTTTAAAATTCAAAACTTCTTCATCAGTATATTGTTATCCTGAAGACATGTCCTCAAAATACTCCCAAACATGTGGCTTCCATTAATCAACAGTATTAATTTTAATGAGATAATCAATATGATTGATGAAAGTTTTGACTGGCTTTTCTCAATCTCAGAGATTTCTTTCCCAAAACAAGGGTAATTCAAATGCTCAACACCATTGAATATGTGGGTAAAGTTCCCCTGTGTTATGGAATAAATTTTTTAGTATTTTATTATGCAGCAAGTTTTACTAAATTCTCTGGTGATTGATGATGCACAGCGGGGTGGATGGGTGTGCCTTTCCTATGGGGAGGGGGAATGCATCCCCCAAATGCACATGGATTTCCCTGGTGGAGACCAGTGAAATTTCCATGTAGTGCTTCCTGTAGGTGGGCAGGGTGTCCAGCTGATCCTAGTCTCTTACAGAAGTGAGGGAGCTGTGTATCCCTGATGTCCCTGCACAATATCCCCAAGGGAGTCACTAGGCAGTCACAAAGGCAACAGGGCTTATAAAAAAACAAAGCAAGACCACCCCTTATGGCTGTTTAATGATCGCCCTATCCAGCCGACCTTTGCACTGATAATGGGCATATTAGCTGAGGATGTGTTGATGACTGCAAGGTAGTGGGGGCAAAAACCTTCAAAAAACATATATTTGAAAACTGTACAGGCAGTTAGTTTTACTGTGTTGTTACATGTCCTTACTTAATGGGTAGATGTTTAGGATGTCTTTAATATTTGAATATTTGTTATTGATCACAGGTACTAAGCTACATTAAATCCTAAAGTTTACAAGATATACTATTTATTTATTTATTTATTTTATTTTACATTTGTTTACCGGGAAGGTCCGACTGGATAGAGCTGTCTGTTTTCAGCGGAGGCCTGGGGAGAAAAGCTCCAGAACAATTGCTAACATACTATACATAAGATATTTACACATTCAGTTAGAAAAATATAGCAGACAATAACATATGATTGCATAAAATATTTACATAAGCATAGTCATTTATACATACAATTAAAAGTATAGCAGGTAGTATTCATAATGATCTGTTAAGAAGATTTTAAGAAGAGGTGTATTATTGGTAAGCATTAGGATTTGAGTTCCACAACAGGTGTTAGGACTGCCAGATGCCCCTCCTCCCAGCCCCATCATGAGCAGTAAAGAGCTGTATCTCTCCATTTCTTTACTGCTGCCCAAACACGTCAGTAATAGAAGAAGTAAGTAGTCTCTTCCTACATTATAACTATCCAAAAGAATTATGATCAAGGTGCCTTTAAGTATATTTTTATCATTTTTATTAAATTACATTTGAAACAATGACATAGATACACATTAATAGAAAACAAACGATAATGATATTTCTCATTATTTTCATGCAGCATACAAATACGTTTTCATTTTAACAATTAGCCTATACTTGTAATACTACATAAATTGCTCAAGTTCCTACCATCCCTTACACCTCACTCCTCCTCCTGAAAAGTATTCAGAATGCATTGTTGACGCAAATTCCATTTATTTCCATGTAATTTGCTCCTTCCTTTGTCTAAATATCCTAAATCCAGTTCCTTGCTCTCAGTTACAGTTTAGATTTCACTTTTCCATTTTTCAGTAGTTTCTTTTCTGGCAGCCAATATCATGCTTATATCGTGCAATATTTTATTTGTCCTATAAAATATCCCTTTTTAACAGCAGCTTCTGTTTAGTCTCTGCCAAAAGATCTACTAGAGCTGTTTTTCACTTAGCATTTCCCCATCCTTTTCTACTTATCTATTCTCTGATATTAATCACTAGTAGGCAAGGCAGTCTATATACTGCAGTTCAAACTTCTGCTTGGCCTCATCCCTCTCTATTACCTTTTACTTTCCAGTTATTTACTCCAAATACCTTGGTTTCTTTGTTTTCTCCAATAAATTCCATCCCCCTTCTTGCCTGTTTTCTATACCCCTACTTGGCAGTCATTTCAACTGGCAAAATCGCCTTTTCTCATTCCTGCACTGGCTAACATTTTCTGCTAGTTTATGAATATAATATTCTGTATGGTCATTCTCCTTAAGAACCTGTATCCAAAGCCTTGCTCATGCGTGCTCTCTCTCTCTTCTCGAACCTCCCTGTATTTCATCAACATCCCTTTCTACTTTGATTTATAACCTTTGGTTATGTTATGTATATGAGCCTTAACTGTGTAGCTATACATTATCCTTTCAAATCAGGTAATCCTAATCCACCTTGTTCTGTGGGGGAATCTTCTTATCCTATGTAACTCTTACCCTCTTCTTCTCCCAAATCTACTCCTTCTCCTCTTTAACATTTGCCTCCAGCATCTTCTCTAGTTGATAAAACTATGTTTGGCCTGTCTATAAAACAAAAGGGACTACACATATTTTCACTGCTTTTATCTTACTATTCATATCCATTATGAAGAGCTTATAGTTTTTCATTTTTTTGTGTTATCAGGTCTCTTTCCACATATCCCTATCTGCCATAACAGAATCCTTTTTTAATGCAAACACGTAAATGCTTTATCGTATCATGTCTCCATAAATATTGGCATTGCTTGATGAATTCACATGTGGGTATATAGTTTACCAGTATACACTTGTTTTATCTTCATTAATTGTATTTTCCAGAAAGACTTGTCTCAAAATATTATGCAACATCAAAATGTCCTTCTCTGGATTGTTTAAGTACAAAATAATATAATTTGCAAATATAGCTTATTTGTCTTGATTACCATATCATTTATATCCTTGAATGTGTTAGCCCTTTATTTTCTTTGTCAGTTACACTAAAAATGAAACAAATTACAAAAGAAAAAGAGGACACCCGTGCTTTGCTTCTCTGTTCAATCACAGGTTGTTAGAGAGGGAACTTCCCAGCTTATTTCTTGCTTCTGACCCTTCATATAACTTCCTAATGAACTCTGTTCTATCAGGTAATACAAATGCTGCTACTACCTTACTCATAAAATCCCAGCTGACTCTAGAGAATGCTTTCTTTGCTGAAAGACCTACCAACAATACTGCTGTTTTCTTACATTCTGCATCCCACCGGATCATCATTGTTTTATTAATGTTGTCAAATGTTTGTCTCCCCGCCTCAAAACCACAATAGTCCGTATCTGTCGATTTTGGCAACACCTTAGCTATTATTTTAGCTGGTATAGCCATAAACACTTTACAATCATAGTTTTAAATTGAAATGGGCCCATAAAGGTGGGACTTAAGGGTTTTGGGATAATATAGTCAATTTAGCTTTCATACAAGATGCACCCCCCTTTTAAAATACTGTTATGCAAAACGTTACAGATCTGGATCACTTTCTTTCCTCCTAGCTTCCAACTTCCACAGGAATACCATCTGTTCCCGTAGATGTTGCTGTTAGATTATACATCACCAGTTCTCTTCTTCCCCTCAACCTTGGCATAATTAAGTCTTCCATAATTCATTACAGACACACAGCAGCTCCCAGTGTTTTTACAGTTACATTTTACTGATAATTCTAGGAATCAAATATTGCTTGCTCATATTTACATTCATAATTCCAAAGCCATAGCTTGAGCTCTGTCTAGCACAGGTAAAGAGATAGTAATTATTTATATAATTATTTATATTGTCATAAATTTCATGTTTTCTTAAATATATTGACAACCAATTAGCACAGCCAAAACTGCTTAGCATCAGATGGAAGTTCTCAGCTGGATTAATAAAATACTTTTGACAGTGTGTGTGTGTGTGTGTGTGTGTGTGTGTGTGTGTGTGTGTGTGTGTGTGACTTGAGTGATTCATGAGATATTGTAAGTTGTTAACAAAATATTACAGACTTGAGTTACTGTGTTTACTGTGACTTAACAAATTCAGTTTAAGACCTAGAACCTAAAGAATACTCTCACTATAAAAATAGCTTAGGATGAATAGTTTTGACATTTACACAATCTTAGCAACCCCTATGGTTCCATGATATGAACATCTGTTTGAAATGTCAGGACATAATTTGATTCTATCAGAAAACTTAGTTTCTGTCTATTGGAAGTTACAGTGCAAACCTGCAGAGATTCATTGGAGGAAAAAGATGGCTATTGCCATTTATGCATTTTCTTGGTTTTTATATTCCTCCGATTTATATAAATTATGTAAACATTTCTGAAATATCTCTAATATTTCTATAGGATCTCTGGTTATTTTTCTTGTCATAGGCTTCCTAACTTTGGTGACAATCTCATCTTCTTTCTGTTGCCTGTTTCATTGTGCTAAATGTTTGGGTTCAGGAGATGTTATGAAAATAGTTGGTTAACACAACCTTTCTAACCTATGTATTTTGTCCAGATACTCCCTTATTTTCCCTTCCTCTTGTTCACAGAGATTCCCTTTATTCTACAATACTTTAACCTTTGTCAAACCTTCTATGTAATTCCTATTATTACTTTCCCATATGTGTTTATCTCTACTCATTTATTAAACTCCATTTTCTTTTTATCACACTCACTAGTTATCTCATAAAAAATCTGTCTTCCCTAATAACTCTGCGATCATTTCTACTTTCTAGTCCTTAAATTCTCTCTTAACAGTTAAGTAGGAAAGTGCCATTATCTTATTTTACTTCATTATCATGCATATTTATACTCAGCCTTATTAGTTCATAATCTTATAGTCATTAGATGTATGCTAAAGCTTTCAATTAAATACACATGCTCATGTGAAATATAAGTTTTGTCAAATCTAGCCCAGTTATTATACCTTGACCAATAATATAAAATTCTATCTTGAGTTCCTACTACTGAAGTCACATATCTTATGGCAAATATTATCATGCATTTCTTCAGAAATTTACCTTTTATTATCTTTCTCCTTCTAGATCTGCTGATACAGTCTTACACTTACAAATCAAGTTCCAGTCCACAGCTATAAGTCATATTCTCTGCAGAAAGCTGCCTGTTTCTTCTAAAAAAATTTTAAGCTCCATAATAGATGTTTTGGTGGAATATAAATACATGCCAGTGTAATCCTCCTTCCCGGCCGCAATTATTGTCTTTTTTCTACATCTATCACTGTCAGAACCCCAGTATTGTTATTTCATTTTACTTTGCCCTTATATTTTGCTAAATGTTCATCCTAAAAATTTTCCCTGTAAAATTCATGTGTGTATTTCTGTCCTGTTGTGTTGTATGTCCTTCAACATTGCTATTTGTACCCTCATGTCTTAAATAAATTCAATACTCTTTGCTTTTTGTCTATACCTGTAAGAGCTTTTATTTTCCATGATAATGTGGACACAATAGCCATTATGATAGACAGGTATTACTTCCACCTGTTATATATGACAGTCCTTTTGAATGTGTATTTCCCACTTTTAGCGTACATTCACCACTAATATTTGGCAGGCTGACCTCTTAAGCAGTTTCTATTCAACTTCATTTTAACCTGTGTCATATCTTGGGGATATTTTGTTTGAATGAAATTCCTCAAACAAAAATCTAAATTTTCAGAACCCATGTCCTCTTTTAACTTAGAACAATCACACAAAACTGTGTACATCTTCAACAAATGAAGTTTACCCAACCAGATAGAAGCACTTGCCCTAAATCAGCAGCTTTACTCACATGCATGACCTATCTAAAATTAAGCCTGTTATAGCCTGTATTCCTACTTACAGTTGTAGCTGGCTATTCTTTTGTTATATCTATTTCCCTCCAGTCAGAGAAAAACAGCTTGCATAATTTCAATAAAATATTACATTTTACCCTGAAAAGGTGTACTGGCTACCTTAAAACAAGTAAACTAAATTATGCACTTTTATATTTAATGTATTACAGTATTAAAGCTGCTGGGGAGGAATTTACTTATATAACTTTTTCACTTCCCACATTTTCAAACATATTTTTCACTAAATTGCTTGACAATGTACTTTTAAATGTTAATTACATTGTTGCTCTTATATTTATCTTAGCAAAGAGTGCTCTTAAATTTTGAGATTAATTCTGTGCACCTGCAGACAGCTAGTCTCTAAATAAAACCAGTCAGCAATGTGAAAAAAAATTGGCAACAGATACATGAAATATTCTTTGTAATGTTATCTCAGTGAACATAGTTCATACTTCCCATAGCCATCTGCCTGTTGACTTCATTGCTCCCACTGAGAGCATTTGCTAATAGAAAAATTAACTAAACTTTGTAAATGCAAGAGACATATAATTTTGTATGCCTTCCATCATTTTTGGCTTATTTCTCAAACGCCTTTACTTTAAAAAATTTGCTTTAGCTTAAACCAAGGACATTAATTTAGACATCCATCCCAGCAAAAGCAGGGAAAATTTTCGTAATTCTATAAATAATATAGTCAGTGAACTTTTATACCCCTCCCCAGAAGCTTAAGATCACAACATTGTTTTAACTTTAATTTGCTTTTGTCCAGGCTTTCTTATCTTGTTACAGTGTAAAGCCTGTGCATTTTACAACTAAGAAAAAGTACTTGCTTGTTTTAATATCTTCAACATATACAGCAGCCAAAATACCGTGAAACTGCACATTATCCAAAACAGCTTTACAATATAGCATGCAATAGTTTACACCATTCATTTTTTATACAAATATTAATAAGAACAAAAACTGTTTTACTTAGTTACTTCTTCATTCCCTTGTGTCCTTCTAAACATTACTGACATAAAGTGAGATATATGCTTTATCAAATTTATGTAATCAACAACATTTCAATCTTTCTGAGTCATACTTTTCTTGAAAAGTCACATTTCACATGTATTTTCCTATATCTGGTGTAACTGATGCTTTATAGCTTCCATTTATTCACTAATTTCAGTATTGCTGGTCTTCTTCTGCATCTCTCAACACTTGCATCTGGTTCAACTCCAAGGTATTCCTAATTTCTTTAGTCAGCTCATGTCTTTTTCCAGGCTCTCAAGCATTTTCCTTTGTAACAATGGAAAATGTTTCACTGGCAAAGTCTCAATATAGGCTATGCTATTGTCAGAAGAATGATAGGTAGAGTTCCATTCTGCTTGTTGGTTCATTCTTTTTTTGGATAAATCTACTGTTTTATTCCTTTCTTAAATGGTTCTGCTTCAAAAATGTCTTTGATCCTCCAGAACAAAAATTCGGAAGACAGCTGGATACAGCAGCTTGAATCTCACACCTGCTAGTCAACATTCTCTGATTCCTGAGATAAACTTGCTTCTCTTTTGCCCGGTGTACAATAAGTAATCATTTTCCTTCTGTCTCCATTTTTAATAATTGGCCCTTCTGTCACAGTTTAGTTAGGACCAACTATTTATACTGGTTTAATTGCATCCCTAATATTGCTGTTCTTGGCTGTTCTGTCATGACCAGATTTGGAGCATACACATGATATGTCCTCTGTTTTAACATATTCTGCTGAAGAATTACCAGTCAATTTACTTATTTAAACCATGTTTCATCCATGTTTTTAGGTAAGGCAGTTTCTGGAAAATGATTATTCATTGTATACCAGGCAGAAGAGAAGTACATTTATGCCATCAGTCAGGGAATCTTGAGAGGCAGGTGTGAGAGTCAAACCATTGTATCTGTCTGTCTATCTTCAGTGTATTACCTGCAGGATCAAAGACATTTTTTTTCATGCAGGAGCATGCAGGCTAATGAAATAAAAACATTTATCCAACAAAAAGCGAGCCAGGAATCAGAGGGGACTTTGTTTCTCATTCTTCTGACTATAAAGCTCAGTGAGAGACTTTGCCTGTAAAATCTGTTCCAATGTTGCAAAGGAAAAATGTTTGAGATTCAGAATAAAGAGCAGGAATTGACTAAAAGCATAAGGAGTACCTTGTACTTGAACCAGAGTCTAGTGTTAGGAGAAGGAGCTGATCAAGAAGAAAACCAGCAAGACTGAAATTAGTGAATAAACATGAGATTATAAAGCTTCAATCACATTTGTGAAATATGGCTTTGCAAATGAGAGTGACTAAAAGACTAGATGTTTGCTGACTTTGTTAAACTTTTGAGTGTACTGTTAAGCATTACCACATAGAAGTAACAGGGAAAAAAGAATTAACTGTAAGTAAAATATTTTTTGTTCCTATTAGAATTTGTAAAAAACATCTCATGATGTAAACTGCATGTAATATTGTAAAGCAGTTTTGTACAGCGTGCAATGAGGGGATTATAAATGTTTGTGCAGAGTCTTTTCAGAGACTGTTGTATGTGTTAGATATTGCACTAAAATATTTTTTGTAAGAAATTTAGGTTATTCAGTATAACATAAGAAGAAAGGCTGAGCAAAAACAAGTTTAAGTTAATGAAATGTTGTGATCTTCTTCTATTAAATGGAAGTGGGGTGTAAAAGTGTCCTGATCATACTATATGTTGAACTAAGATGAAAATTACCCTTGTTTTTCCAGTGGTGGATGTGTACATTTAAGGCCTTGACCTAAGCTATAAACAAGTTTATTTGTAAACAAATAGGTATGAAAAATAAGACAAATGATGAAAGCCACAACAACTGCTAAGCTTCTTGTATCTGCAAGGATATTAGCTTGTTTTTTCCATTAGCAAATGTTCTCAATAAATCAAAAAGTCTACAGCTGAAGGCAGTTAACCAGGGAAATTCAGTATATTCTTCTCAGTGAAATATATAGAAATTCCTTCATGCATCTGCAGGTTGTTAGTTGTTTTTTTCATTGATCACTACTTTTACTTGGAAACAAGCTGCCTGCAGGCACAAGCAATTAATTTTGTGAATTCTGAACATTTTTGCTAAAGAGATTACACATTTTAAAGGTATAAAACAAACAGTTCAGTGAAAAATAAAGCTTGAAATTATGGGAAGTGAATAAGAGATAGCAACATCCCCAGCAGCCTTAATATGTTAATGCATTTAATAGAGCAGTGCATAATTTAGTTTTATTTAAAGGTATCCAGTGCATGTTTTCTTATGGCTAAAGCTTAGTTTTTGTAAAAGCATACAAGCTATTTTTTTCATACCTGGGAGGTGAATAGAGATAAGAAAAGCACAGACCATATTCAGTGTCAGTGGGAACACTGGTTGTAATATGCGTGTTAGACTGGGTACCCTTAATTTTAAATTAGGCTTTCCCTGTGGGTGCAGCTATTGATTTGGGTCAGTTTTCCTATCTTGAGGGAGAACTTTATGTGTTAAAAATGCATATAGTTTTGTGTATTTGTTCTAAGATAACAAGGAGTGGGAAAGTTTTGAAAACATATTTCATAGGTTCATAGGTTCATAGGTTGGTACTAGGCTATCGGCTCTAGGGCCTATACAAGCCTAGCCATAACAATTCCCTGGCTATTTCTTCCCACACTATTTACTTCCATGGATCCCTGTCTATCAGGGTGACTGACATGATGCCTGGGGTGAATTTCCTTTCTCCCATCCAGTAATCAAGGTTCCTTTTGAAGAGGGCCAAATAGGTGCTCTGATTGACATGTATGGGCAGTCTATTTCAGAGTATGGAGAGTCTTTGGGTCAGGAACCTATCCCTCCAGCATGTTTTGTTTATTGTGATGACAAGGCTTAGATTCCTGAAGTGTGTGGGATTTCTTTAAGTGTAGCATGTCCAACAGCTCTGGGTTTGACATGACCTTGTATGTTAAGCAGAGATCGCCTCGGAGTAGACGATATGCGACAGAGTATAGCTGGAGTTTTTTAAGGCGGTCAGCATAGGGCATCTGCTTTAGGCCTGTGATTCTTTTAGTGAGGTATTTCTGCGGCCTTTCCAGTTATTGCAGATGTCTTGAGAGGTACATACCAAATGGGGCATTGTATTCTATAATGGGTCTAATGAGGGATGAGTACAATGGGACAATGACCTCCTTTTTTCTGGATAAAAAGCCCTTAATGATGAGGTGTACCACATAGAAGGATTTCCTGACTGTTGTGGTAATGTGTTTATTGAAACTGAGACCACTGTCCATCTGTGTCCCTAAGTCTCTTATCACACTTTTGGTGTTTAGTGTACTACCACCTATGTGGTAATTCATGGGTACATGTTTTTTCCCAAAGGGGATAACTATACATTTCTTGGCATTGAGCCTAAGACCATGGCTCTGGCACCAAGCATCTATTTCTGTAAGGCTCTTTTGTTGAGTATCAACATCATTTGGGGATTCAATAATGGCTCCTAGTTTGCAGTCATCTGAGAACTTTGTTAGCCAGAGTCCCTTAGTGCTGGCCTGTACTTCAGAGAAGTAGATGCCAAACAAGAGAGGTCCTAGGACTGAACCCTGAGGTACTCCACTTGTCCCTTGTCTGGAGCTGGATTTGGAGTCAGCTACTTTTACAGTGTGGGATCTGTTAGTAAGCCAGTTGGCAACCCATCGAGTGACGTAGGAATTAATGCCCAGCTTAATAAGTTTATCTATGATTCCAGAGTGGGGGATGGTGTCAAAGGCCTTGGCGAGGTCCAGATAGGCTGTGTGGACTGCCTTACCCTCATCCACGGCTCTGGAGACTGATTCAAAGAAGTCAATCAGGTTCAGGATACAAGATCGGCCCTTCACGAACCCAAACTGGGTGGGGTCCAGTGTTTTAAGATTGCCAATGTCTTTGTTTATAAATTCCATGATAATACGTTCCATGGCCTTGCAGATCAGGCTTGTCAGACTGATGGGGCAGTAGTTCCCGGGATCCAAGGTGGATCCCCCCTTGTGGAGTGGGATAACTGTAGCTGTGTGCCACTCAGAGAGCATGAAACCTGAGGTGAGGGTATGATTAAACATGACACTTAGGTGAGGTGCCAGTTCATTTTGTAGTTCATGTAGTACACAGCCCGGGATGTCATCTGGTCCCATGGATGCTGTATTCTTAGCTTTGGAGAGTGCGTTTTTTTACCTATGTGGCCATTATTACCAGAATTTGTCAATCTTCCGGTATTGAGATGGGCCATTTAGGGGGTGAGAGGGGGGTGAAGTTGGCACTGAATCGATCTGCCAGGATCCCATATATTTATTTTTTTATTTGAGAGTTTGCACTAAAGGAAACTGTCTTGAAAAGTGTGACATAGTTTCAAATGGAAATGAGAGGAAACAAATATATAATAGTCCGTCTTGTCAAACATTAGTGTGCCTGTAGGACAAAAGTTGTAAATACAGATTAAAAAAACTGTCATGTATAATAACTGGGAATAATATCATTTTATCATAATGGCTACTCTCTCCCTATTATGTTTGAATATAAATGACCTTACAGGTATAGACAAAATGGAAATAGTATTTAATTATTTTAAGAAATTCAGAGTGCAAATAGCAGTGCTGCATAAGACACATTTGAAAATAAATGAGCATGTGAATTTGATAAAGAATATTGGGATGGATATTCAGCAGAATATCACAGACAAAGGAAAAGAAGAGAAATAATACTGATTGCTTCGGGGGCTTCAATAGTGATAGAGGAGGAAAAAATGCAATAATGGTGCATTTGTTGCATTTGTTGTAGTAAGGGGCTATTGGCAAGGGAATAGGATTATACGGGCATAATTTTATATTCCACCAAAAACTGATAATATGGACCCTAAACATTTAGGAGAAATAGACACCTTTTTGTAAGGAATATTACTTATAGTTGGAAACTGGAACTTGATTTGTAACAATGAGAACGTATGACAGGAACTTCTAAGGGAAGAGAAAATAAAAGAGGGTAAATGTCTGAAGCAATTTATGAAATATTTGGTATAGGAGATGTGAGTTCAGTAGTAGGAACTCAAAGAGAACTTATTATTCCTCAAGGTATAATAACTTAGCTAGACTAGATATAAATTATATTTTACAGGAATATGTGCATTTAATTGAAAACTCACAAAAGACACCCATCCAGTAACTATTTCAGATCATGTACCAATAAAAACTTAGATAAAAATGCAGAGTAATGAATTAAAAATGAGACACTGGCACTTTCCCACCTACCTGTTAAGAAGAGGGAAATGTAAGGAATGAGTAGCAGAAATTATTCAAGGGTTATTAGAGAAAGATAAAAGTTTTTACAGAAAGAATTAGCCAGTGAGTGGAAAAAAATGACAATGATAATTAAAGACAGGGTAGAAATAAATGAGAAATAGGTGTGGATAACAAATAATAAGAATTATTTAGAGGGGCTGACAAAGATTAAAGTAGTGCAGAATAAGGGTAGTCTCACAAAACAAGAAGAGAAACAACTATGGAGTGCTAAGGAGAAAATGAGGACAAAATAAGGGAATATTTAGATAGCATGCATGTATTTAGAAAGATAATTGTTAAGCAACTATTTTTGATATCTCCAGAGCACAAAATCTTTTAACATAGCAACTTAGGCAACAGAACATAGAAAGGGATGTCACCAACATTAGGAAGCCTATGACAAGAAAAGTAACCCCATTATCATATGCAGGTATCAGAGATATTTCAGAAATTTTATGAAAAATTGCATAAAGCAGAGGAACATGGAACCCAAGGAACAGCAGAAATGTAAGTGTTTCTTGAAGACTTGATTATGCCAAGATTAGAGGAGGAATAGGCAAAACAATTAATAGTTAAGACCAGAGTAAATGAGATAAAAATTGTGAAGTATGATCAGTTTGCAGGGAATTCTCCAGGAACAAATGGTATTCCTTTGGAAGTCTGGAAGTTGGGAGGGAAGAAAGTGATAAAAATCTAGAAGATTTTGTTTGATAGTATTTTAAAAGAAGGGGGAGCACCAGCATCTTGGAAGAAAACTGTGGTGGCTGTATTACCCAAAGAGAGTAAAGACCTGTCAGACCCAGACTAATACCAACCCATTTACATTTTAAACAATGATTGTAAAGTGTTTGTGTGCTAGCTAAAAGAATGGCAAATGTGATGTCAGAATTGATATAGTTGGATCAATATGTTTTTTTGTTGAGGGGAGACAAACATTTGACAACATTAGAGCAATGATGACCAAGAGGGAAGCAGAATATAAGAAAATATAGTTGATGTAGAGGAAGCATTCAACAGAGTAAGCTGGAATTTTATGAGTAGGACAATGGAAGCATTGGCATTCCCTGACAGAGTAATAAGGTTAATTAGGAGGATGTGTTAAGGATCTGAGGCAAGAATTAAAGTGGGAGGGTTCATCTTCAATAAATTATGTTTGAACAGAGGAATCAGGCAGAGTTTTCATCTTCCCCATTGTTAGTTGCTTTATATTACAGCGACTGGCAAAGTAGCGATAGGACTGAGGGATAAATTCTTAAGTCTGCACACATAGGTCATTAGCTAATATTCTTTAATATGTCTAGTCAGCATTTACTGTACGCACTCCAAGGGACTTCAATTGTGGGATGTTGTAAGAACAAAAAAGATCTACCATATTTGATTATTGGACAGACACTTGCAATATATATCTGTAATAAAACACTTTTGTCCTTAATAGAAAAACTGTAATGCTTTCCAATTATTTGTCTAATATTAGCATCAGAGTTTAACAAAGAGTCTGTCAAGATGCCCAGATCCTTGACCATAACTGATGGTGCATATATCTTATTGTCCAATGCATATGCATATAATAGATTCCTTAATCCAAATTTCACTACCACACATTTGATGTTGTTAAATGTCATACCTTTACAAAATACCCAGCTAGTCAAGGAATCGAAACAATTTTGCATGAAACAGTGGTCTGTAATGTTCGTGGCCACAAAACCAATCTTCATATCATCTTCAAAACTTACAAAAACCAAACTCTTTCAGAGACAGGACAATATTTTCATCAAAAGTCTGAACAAGTAGTGGTCCCAAAGGTGATCCTTGTGGAACACCTTTAACTAAAACTTATATTAGAATAAGTATCTCTGATCCTTACTGCACTGATCCTTTTCATTAACCAGTTCATGACCCATATAGAAACATACATATTTATATCTAAATTTTTCAAAACCAAAAGCCTTATCCAGTTCCAAATATACACAGACATTATTGTATCAGGGAATGCAAATGCTTCCATTGTCCTACTCATAAAATAACAGTTTACTCTGTCTAATGTTTTTTTTGCGTCAAGATCCACCAACAACAGCAATGTTTTCTTACATTCTGTTTCCCTCTGGATCATCATGGTTTTATTAATATTGTCAAATGTTTGCCAACCCACCAAAACAAAAAAAAAACACACCTTGATCTATATCTATCAGTTTTGCCATTCTTTTAGTTAGCATAAAGAATAAACATACACACTTTATACTCATTGTTTAAAATTGAAATGAGTCTGTATGAGGCTAGGTCTGATTGGTCTTTACCTTATATTTCCACAAGATGCTGGTGGTTCCCCTCCTTATAAAATACGATTTAACAAAATCTTCCAGATCTTTATCACTTTCTTCCCTACTAACTTCCAGACTTCTTCAGGGACACCATCTGTTTTTGGAGACCTTCCTGCAGATTGATTATACATCACTATTTTATGCCATCTCCTCCTAACTTAACTATTAGTTGTACAGCCTCATCCTCCTCTAATTTTAGCATAATTAGATCCTCCATAAATAGATATATTTGTGCCCTTAATTGGTTTCCATATTCTTCTGCTTTCTACAAATTTTCATAAAATTTCTGAATTTTCTGTAATGCCTCTTTAAGATATCAGCTTATTTTTGTTGTTATAGGCTCCCTTTGTTTGGTGAAAACCCTTTCTACTTTTTGTTGTCTAAGTCACTGTCCTAAAAAAGTTCATTTATATATATATATATATATATTTATCTTTTGTTAACCAGGTAAACCTATTGAGCTAGTACCTGCTTTTCAGGGGAGATCTGAGATGGTATGGGATTTTTGCTTCAGAGAAATTTCCGAAGCAGGAGTTGATATGTAACACTGACAGTACAATTCCAGATAATTTATTACAGTAATAATTTCACTTGTTCTTAAATATCCTAGCCATATGTTATCTTTATAGATTTAATTTATATCACTCTGTTAAAATATACATTATCTTGTTTTGGCTTAGCAAGTAGGAATACTTACACAAGACTTTTCTTGATTATGGGGTTTGAGTTTCACCTAATTTTCATTGTACTACATGGAGTGTTGCAATTAAACTCCAAAATCAAGGAAAAAACAGGCTTGTTAAGCACCTTTCTGATGTAAGTAGTCACAGTAGAAAAACTTCAGAATGCACAAAGCTGTTTGCATTTTTCACTGCCATTCTGTAATGGCTGCTGCCTGTGTAGTAGCTGCATGTTTCAGTTTTAAGTGCAGTCACACACTTAGCACTCCTACAATATTGTGTCTTTAATTTTTGTATTATGTGGGAGCAGGGGAGGCTCCATATCCTTCAAAGAATTATGATTGGATCACTCTGATCATAACTCATTTATGGGGTCTCAGAGTTGATGTTAAGACTCACTTTTTAAGCTTCACTTCTCAAAATGAATTTTTTTACATCTGTGTCTCGAATGTATAACAGGCTAGTTATGACTAGGCACCCAATTCATAATCCTTTATATTTGCTTAATGATCAACAGCAAAGATATATTTCTTGGGCTGTTGTATAGCTCTACCATACTTTTTCCTGATATTTTATATTAGTTTGCAATAATTTTATAAATTTTATATATCACAGTTTTACAATAGTTAAGGTATATTTTATGGTAATTTATGGACAGATGAATACTTGACTAAAGTTCCATATATTAGTGACTACCACTCAGAAGTGCAGTCACAGTGTATTAAACTAACGGTAAAATAGCAAATGTAAAAGCATGCTGTTTCACTGTGGCAGTGTTTTCAAAGGAGCTTCATCCCTCTATACCCTACACTGTGGGGGGGGGGGGGTGCTATGCCCCCCACCCTCTGGTGTTTAATGCTGTGTATTGAAGTAAAGTAAGTTCTTCATTATACTAAGTCTCAGCATTTAAAAATAAGATCAGCTCACAAATAACTCACAGTTAAGAGTGACAGCTGTATAGATTTAATATAGATAGATATAAAATCTGTGTATGTGCCTTCTGTGTGGAGTCTGCATGTCCTCCCCGCAGTCGAGTGGCATTCCAAAAGACATGCATGAATGGGCATGCCTTCGTTGAAGGTTGGGCATTGAGCTGGCAACTCAGCACCGTAAATATCTACTGCCAATCATTAGTAGACCAGAGTTCCACTGTGGCGACCCAAAAGACGAAGAAGAAGATAAAATCTGTGTATGTGTGTACATATAGATGTGTAAACATCATACTTACAAATTCATTACATTCTAGTCTATTAAGGATTCATTTCTTGCAAAGAACCGCTGTTACACACCTTTTTTATTAATGTGAAGTATGTTGTTTGGCAAATGGTACTTTTACCATAATGATTAAAAAATATATTTTTAATCATTCCTATATTATTATTTGGTTTAATGAATTTCAGCCTATCGTGATGGCTTATTATTGGGTGTAGCTTTTTGCATTAAAACATTCTACTTCTAATTTGTATTTTCAGGTTATATCCATCGTTTATAGCAAATAAAGTAGTGGTATTTGTAAGATGAATTGCTTGTTAACTGCTTCCTGCTTTTGCTTTTAGAGGATTCTGCCTTAAAGAGCTGAAGATAATATGCATCAGCCTGGTACGTTAATGGGAGCCATGAGCATACTTATGTTGGTGCATTGGTGCATACCACTAGTACCTGCAGTGAAGGAAACCACTGCTTTTGGAACTCAGAGCCAGTAAAAATAGTGTAGGTAGAATACAGGCACTTTTGCAGTGACTATTCCTCAAAGATCTACTGTTACAGTAAATGTACTTGCTTGTAATTGTAATTTAGTGGGTCCCTAAGAACAGGAGTCATGCATGCATGTAGCAGATAGGTAGGAGGGGAGATTTTGTTTTTAGCACTCTTCCTTCTGCTGTCAAATCTTTCATCCTCATTGACACATTTATTACCCACTCCCCGTGCTATTAAGGAACACTAGAAAATGGCATAAACAACTAAAGATCACAACCAACAGCCATGGAATGGGGCAGATTTTTTTGTCTGTTTCTATTCCCATTCTTTAGTTTCAGCTGCAGTACAATGTACCTTTTAGCAGACCAGAGTGCCTGTCATCACCCTTTCTCCTCCTACTTGGCACCTAGCTTTCACCAGGTATTCCTCTTCTTTGGATGAGCAAGCCAGTCTCAACCACTCAGTCTTCCTCAGATAGTTATTCTGATACCTGGGCTCAGTACCTGAACTCAAGGCACTAGGGCCTCATATAGAGCTTCATGCATGTATTAAGTGAAGCTGCCTAAGGAAGTGGGAGAATTAATTGAAGAAAGAATAGGCATCAGTTACAAGTAGTCCATTGTTGGATGAGGAGGAAAGGCCAGATTCATTTTGCATTCACTGTAGAAGTCTGCATACTGTCCAGTGGACTTGATATAAAGAAAGACAGGAAAGCTGAACAGAGTCATAAGGGTTAAGGAGACTGTTCATATTCAGGGATAATACTAAAGATGGAGATGATACTGGAGTTGGTCGAAAGTCAGGAAACTGTGGTAGGCAGGATAAACATAACAGTTAGCTCAGGTAACTGGCCTGCTTCCATGTTTTGTAACCGTTGGTGTTGGAAAGTTCATTCATTGTATTTTGTTGTTCAGTAGCCACCTTTCAAGTGAAACAGATCCTTGGGGGTGGTATGATAAGCAGGAAGTAATTAAATATCCTATATTGAGCCTTGTAAAGTAAGTACAGAATCTGCAAGGGGTGGCATTTTTATTTTCATTTTGATTTAAGTTAATATGTTCATCTCACTAGGCCTTACAGGTGTGATCCAGGGACTTATTGATAGAATGAGTTTTAGCTCACACATAAAAACGAATAACAGAGGACTCTCAAAGAGAATCTGGAAGCTAATATATGTTATAAACCACAGTACTTAATGTTTTGTCACCAGATTACCTGAAGGCCCAAGACACCATGAGTTGTAACCATTTTGAAATGTGGAATCAGCTAGAAGGAAGGTGGTATTGGGTAATATGGTTCATAATATCCCTACATGTCCACTGAAACAGATGAGGCTGGGCTCATTACAGATGAGAATGCTGGACTGCAGATTAGCAAAATATAGTGTTTCTTACTTGCTTACTTGACATACAGTCAGTGTCAGGTGTACTGGAGTAATATATGGAATCCAGAAGTGTCTGATGAGACTGCAAAACTGGGGTGTGGAAAATGGAAATAGAGAACAAAGTGTGGATGTATAAAAGATTAGATAACCTTCACTTTAATGTCAGAGGAGAAGAAGCTGGCAAGTTGTAAAGCATGTGCAGTTCTTATATATTTTGTTGGGGTCCATTTTCATTTGTGTAGTACAGAAGAGAGTATGGTCTCTAAAAATACCTAGGTTTTTGTGCAACACCTGATATTGTTGAGGGTGTTAATGTGGTTTGACATTTGCAATGTCAGTAAGTAACATGACCTTAATTTTGTTATGGCTCAGAAGAATCTTGATGTACCAGAATTGTAACTCTAGATCAGCAGTGCTGCAGTTGGGATACAGTTTTAGATTAATATTTGTAATAAAAGACTCTAGTAATGTCATCTTCGTATTGAAAAATTCTGCTTTTGTATACACAACCGCCATGCCTGGCACTGATGAGACATCCTTTTGATAACATTTCAGACTACCATGCTGTCACTATTCTGACTTTTTTCTTATAATTTGTTGTTCACTTGTTATCTATGCTGTCTTTATATGCATTTGGGATGACTGGTAAAGATAGTCATAGATTAATGTAGCTATAATAAATATTCAGGGTATGAATTATGCTGTGTAAAATCTCAACGTTATGAATTTGGTCATGATGTTGAAGCCTGAATGATCAGACACAATGGAATGAGTGTACCACAGTATAACCCCACACTGTCCACATATTATTACTTTTGTATGGAGTATAGTGTGGTTTGGGTTTTTATTTGTTTTTAGAAGCAGTAAAGTAATATAAATGTATAGGTTGTTTTGTGTTTGTGACACTATCTTGACATAGTCACAGATATTGTTTAGCTACAGTTTGAATGGATATGTTAGTTTTTAATGCTTACAAGTCTTGAAGAGTTATGCTGCTTCATTTGACATCAGCAGCACATTTTTATAAGGCATATTTATAATGTATTTGAAGAAGGAATCCATTTTCTTTCTAATTTATGGAAACAACACATTCTCATTTAGTTTTGCAGCAGCTTATGACCATGTGGCAATGCTGCACCAATCACAGCGCTGTAGAAATGGAAATGAGCACTTGCACAAACTGTTTTTTGTTTATTTTTGTAGCAGTATTTTTCCTGATGCAGCACATAAAGTGAAAGTTAGATAAAGTTGTTTTTTTTTCATTTTATATAAATTTCATTCTTCTTCAGCTCTTGTATCTGACTGTAGGAGTGTTCTGTGGACAAAATGGTAGCAGTTAGCTGCCTAGCCCAAATGTCCACTTTGTGCTCTGTGTTTCATTTGTTTTCTTTGCTATCAGCTATTCATCTTGCCTTGTTAACTATTAACTTTTACTTCTTTTTCATTCAGTCTTTTATCCTTGTATGCTGTCTTCTTAGTTTTAAATGTTCTTTTCATCTCATTCTCATTCCCCTCAGAGAACTGACTTCCCATTGCCGCTACATTTACTACTTCTGCCTGACAACTGGCATTTCACTAGGAGATTAGTATTTGGATAGTGGAGGCCCTATCCTTTGAAGCAGTGGAGAAGTGACATCCTACAACTTTTACCTCTACTGAGCCCAGTGGATGATGTGAGGTAATTTGACTAAACTGAAGTGTCATTCTGTGACAGTGAAGGACCTAATCAGTGTCTGTCAGCCATCACAATGATATTTTTTCAGTTTTATCTACTTTCTTTATGAATCTGATAGTAAAAGTAGTGCTTTCTCTGCCCTTGAAGGCAAGATGGAAAGCAAAATGGCTAAAAGACAAAATACACATAGTTTGTGTGGTAAGTGCCTCATCTAAATATATGAAGGTAACTAATGGAATCCCTCAGGGGTCAGTACTGCGACCCCTCCTTTTCGTTGTGTTTCTCTAATCTTCAAACTGATCGCCAGGACTTTTTGTTAACTAATTTTGCAGATGATTGCAAACTGGGAGTTATTGTCAAAACCCTCTCTGGCAGTACCCTTCAACTAGGTAATATGCGATGCACTGAAAATGTGCTCAAATTAAACATCTAAAATGTTATACATTTTCATTTGGCAAATTACCCATACCTTCAACACAGACTGCAGACAATACTCCACTACTAAACAAAATGTAGCCAGGATATAATTATGTAGGTTGACAGTTCTCTCTTCTTCAATCGTCATATGGCAATTGTGGTCAGAATATCGATCTGCTTAGCATAATTAATAGTCAGGGGCATATCATACATATCTAAAGGGTCTATATTATATGTTCGAAGTTTGAAAACTTCAAACATTAAATAATCAATTTTAAATGTTTGAAGTTTCAAACATCGAACATATAATAAAAAAAAAAAATGTAACTTACCTGACTAGTGTAGGCAGGAGGGCAATAATATAATTAAGCAGTTCTGAATATAAGGGAATGATGGTATCTTTAGATAGGGTCTATATCATATGTTTGAAGTTTTATGACTTTGAACATTCAAATATCGCATTTAAATGTTTGAAGTTATAAAACTTTGAATATATATTAAAAAAAAAAAAAACTAATGGCTGCAGGCAGGGGGGCAAGCCCCCATGCACCCCCCACACTCCCCACTCTTTAAATATACCAACTGCGAGACCGCACTATAGTGCGGTAAAGGGAAGATTTCCCTTCCAGTGCGGTCTCGGAGTTGGTATATTTTAAGAGTGGGTGGTATGGGGGGGTGCAGGGGAGCTTGCCCCCCCCCCGCCTACTGATGTTAGTTTTGATTTTGGGTTTTTTTTTTTTTACACATGTTCAAAGTTTTATAACTTCGAACATTTAAATTTGATATTTTAATGTGCGAAGTCATAAAACTTCAAACATATGATATAGACCCTATCTAAAGATGCCATCATTCCCTTATATTCAGAACTGATTAATTATAGGGTACAGTGTCCCCTTCTATGGTTGCCACCCATCAGAAAATGTTTCTGATAGTCAGAAAATCAAGGTCTCGGTCTGGAAATTCAGTTTTGGTAAGAGAACTAGTCAGGTGTTTTGTATTTTGAATCATTGTGAGAATTAACATATTTCTGAAGCATTTTGCAAAAAAAAAAAAAAAAAAGCTAGTGATTCACTTGAATTTCTGAATTTAAATTATTTTGTCAGAATAGACTTTTGTTTGTTTTAAATGGTATCCTGGGTGGTGTGTGGTCCGACCATTAACAGGCAGTTGTACTAATCAGAAGAACCCCCTTCATGATGCTTCTTAGAAGAAGTACACAAAAACTCTGAACATTCTTTTTTATAAATGTGAAACAATGGCTCTGTCATCCAGCTAAACTTTAAGTTCACTCTGGTAAAATTAGCTATGCTCTGTTTTTCTTCAGTATGAACAATATTGTAGATATGAATATCATGTGGATTCAGGAAAGTTGTAAATGTACATTGTAAGAAATGATATTGACATTATACATTTTTCTTCATCCTCATTTCTTTTGCATGTTTTTCTTTTATAGTCCTATTTTGATCTTGTGGGTAGTGTCAACAAACATACCAGTTGCCAAAACAATATTACTAATATATTTTAACATGTGCAGCATGTTTATGCATTTGCTTATCTGCTGCATTTATCACAGTATTTACTATTTCTTCAAAACTGTCGCTAGCATGATTATTAACTTTGAAAGAGACTCAATTTATATTTACTTATTGGAATAGGTGTGGCAGTGTGTGGAGCAAAGGTTGGGGCTTTTGTCAGGTTTTTCCACCTTCCAAAGGTGGTAACCCTATCCCCTTCAGAAGCCCCAGATGTTCCTAACTTAGATGATTGCAGGTCTAAAGACCCTAATCTACCAAGAGAAGCTAGAAAATCTATCCGTTTTCTGAGTATCTTATAAACTCTTGATGGGCAATCTGTGTCTCACCTACCACACTGTTTCACATCCTGCTGCCCTTGATCAGTTGCATCCTCACAAGTGTAATACCTTAGCAGATACCTAAATTTCACTTGCAGGGAAGTAGAATGGGATGGGGAGAGAGGGAGAGTGAGAGAGAGAGATTAATTACGTAGTACCTCCCCCATTCCTGGAACAAGGTGCTCCTGCAGGTTAAGTAGTGCTGAACATTATCATCCTTCAAACAAAACCTGGATGACTGGATGGATATCCTCAAATTTATCCTGGGACTAACCTAGTCTAGCTAGACTAGACTAGCCTTCTCTGAGAAAGGGGTTACAGCCTGTGGGTAGGTATCGGTGATAGCTGCAAGACTAAACTGCCTTGAAATTCCTATAAATATTGATTAATTCCTTCCCTGTTATAGATTATTCCTTGTATGGCTGAACTGTGGATCTAATATTGTCTCTTCCATCCATTCTCATACTGTGGGTTATGGGATCTGACTAACATCTGATACTAGCCCTTTCAGAATCTTCAGTTCAAGAGCTTCCATTCCTCTATCCATAATACCTCACTCTAACAACCTCTCCTCCGATCTCATCTGCCACCATCATGTATGGATCATGGTTGAGAGCTTGGCTATCTTTTTATCCTTTTCAGATAGTTTAGCTTAATATTTTTGCTGTTTCCCTCTGGACTTCATTATTAGTATTGATAGCTGTTATTGGTAGTTACAGTTAGGTGTAGTTTTTGATAGGTTTAGTTATTTGCTATGTGCATGTTTTTCCTAGGTAGCTAGGTAATTAGGTAGCTTTAATATTTTTTTCTTCTTTCTGGATAATAGTTATTACAGTTTTAATAGTTGTTAATTCTTGTTGGTAGTTAAAAATATGTATTAACATTAGGTTTAAAGTAGTTTCTTAGCAATTTTTCTAGTGTGGAGTTATTTGGTGTTTCATGCCTTTTATCTTTCCAGTAGTTGAACCGTGTGTGTCATAAATACTTTTTTCTTCTCCCCCTGAACATGGAGAAAGCTATTAGGTTTAAAAATGTTGTTTCTTGTTATCATAAACTGTTGCCTTAAGATGCCAATGACCAGTGTGTTTATTGTTTGGGCACTACCCACTTAGAAACAGAATGTCAAGCATACACTGCTTCTGACACTACAACTTTCAACAAGAGATGAGCCAAGCTTGTTGTCAAGGATCTTCTTCAACCCACCTCTGCCTTTTCCTCCTCTCCCTCCCCTAGTAAGAAACAAGAGAAATTGGAAAAGGATAAGTCAAATGACAAGGAGTTCAAGTCCCATAGAAGAAATTGGGAAGATTGGAAACACTCTTCCTCGTCTGCTGAGGGACAAATGTAGTGGAAGGTGCACCACCATTCAAAGCCTCTGGCTCTGAATCCTTTGCATCCATCAGTGCCAATTTGGCTTTAAACAACAGTGCTGTTAGTTGATGAGTCTTCCAACTACTCTACTGAGCCCCTTTTTAGTTAATGATCCTACCATCTCAGGCAGACTCCAATCCCCCTTCTGCCCTATTACTCCTGCAGAATTTTCTCTGGGGCCATCCTCCTGCCCTCCTTGGGTCTATTCTTCCCCCTTTAGATATGATCTTTGTATCCAGTGGCCACTAAGAGGTCATCCAAGCCAACCTCAGTGGCTTCCTCACTTAGGTCTACTAAGTCAGTCAGGAGTGTCAGACCATCTGACCTGAACCAAACGATGCGATCCTTTCTTCAGGCCCAGATACTGCTAGGTATTATTCCCACCTCTATGGTTCCAAGGCCAGAGGTTTTGACTCGCAGTATTGCTATTTCTTCACCAGTTCTCTCGGTTCTGGTGTTGTTGGGTCTGACTGTGCTGCTCCCCAGCATTGCCTATGTCTTGACCTCTTGAGGAGCCGACTCCATCCTTAGCTTTCTTGACTCTGGCACTAGCAGAGCCAGGCGCACCTCCAAGTTCAACATTCAGGGCCAATGCCCTAAGAAACACACACCAGAACTGTAAAAACAAAGTCCAAATATACTGAAAACCACACCAACGGAAATAGCAGCATAGACTGAAAAAATTAAATATTTTATTTTCTGATTCTGGTACCTCGGCCTTCGCCTTCAATGGAATAGTTAACATGTTCAGAAGCAAGTCTATAAGAACCACCTTCCAATTACATTAATTGATTAATTAAATGCAATTAACAATAATTATTCAAAATTTTAAAGCCACAAATACATCAAATCTATCAATATAAAGTTGTAAATTTCCCAAACAAAATTTCTTTTTACCAATTCATTCTTTGAACATATTTAAACATTTTTAACATATTAATACTATAATTTCAAATGTTACATATAATATCATTCATATTTCTAAATTCATCCCATTAGGAAAGAGAGTATTGAAATTAATAATATACCTAGATTCCATATTTAATAACCTCTGATGAAAACTATGGTTACCTCCCCCCATCCCATATGGTCTGGCAACAACACTAAAAATTAAATCTCTCACCAAACTCCCATGCTCTGCACTAAAATGACTAGCCACAGGACTATCCAGCCTAGAATTTCTAATATCTCCAAGATGTTCTAATATTCTTAATTTTACCTTACGTTTAGTTTGCCCAACATACCATTTTTTAACAGGACAATTACATCCTATAACATAAATAACCCCAGATGAGTTACAATCAAAATGGTCAATGGCACTATATAAAATGCCATTGATCCTTGTCCCATCCAAATTCCTGATCTTGTCACAAACCTTACATCTACCACATGCATAAGCTCCTGCATTGGCCAGTTTTTCCCTTCTACTTTTGCTCCTTACTAACTCCTTTAGATTTTGAAATCTATCATAGGAAAAAAATCACTTCCCTAGGCATAATATTTCTAAGGCTGTCATCATTTTCAATAATAGGCCACAATTCCATTACCAGTCTTCTTAAAATGGGAGAAAAGGCTGTAAATTTATTTACAAAGAAAATCCTATTCATCTCATCATTTTCTTCCTTAAATTTACTCTCATTTTTCCCATTTTTAACACCGTAGTGAATTCTTCCACTACTTACAGACCTCTGGAAATCATGTACTAACCCTAGTGTTCTTTCAACTTTAACTCTAGCTTTACTTATCAGATCATATGAATATCCTCTCTCAAACAATTTTTCCTGTATTCTATCAAATTCCATTGTATAATTATCCTTCTCTGAAATATTTCCTGCAATACGTTTGAATTCTCCAAAAGGCAATGATTTAACAAGATGAAAACTGTGCATACTAGAAGCATGTAAAAAATTATTGACTGCTGTGGTTTTGTGGAAAGGTTTATGTTGTATTCTACCATCCACACCCACATAAAATTCCACATCTAAATATTGTATTTTATCTCCACCTATAATAAAAGTAAAATCCAATCCACACAGATTTTCTTTTAGGCTAGAGATGAATACTTCAAATTCTTTAGGATTCCCCTTGCATAGAAATAATAAATCATCAATAAATCTCTTATACTTGATCACCCTATTTTGGAAAAAATTCTTAGAATACAGAAATAAATTTTCAAAAAATCCCATAAAAATAACAGCATATGACGGAGCGAAGCAAGCACCCATTGCAGTACCTACTTTCTGCAAGTAAAATTTCCTTTCAAATTCAAAATAGTTATGTGTAAGGCAAAATTCCAATAAACTAATAATATAGGAGGTACGTGGGCCTTCTCCCAACAATTTACCTACTGCTTCAAGTCCCCAAAAGGTATTAATACAGGTATATAGTGACTTCACATCCACACTGACCCAATAAAAATCACTTTCCCACATAATACCCTTGAAAAAATCACAAACTTCCTTAGTATTTTTAACATGTGAGGATATTCTTGGTAAATGTTCTTTCAAAACTGAGTCCAGAAACATACCAACATTTTGAGAAAAAGCACCTCTCCCTGAAACAATAGGACGCCCAGGTGGATTTCTCAAATCCTTATGAATCTTAGGAATGATAAAAAATCTGGCATCCTTTGGGTTCTTTATAAATAACTTTTTAACGTCTCCATGACTAAAGAAACCCAAATGTTCACCCCTTTCCAATAGATCATATAAGGCGTTACTGAATTCCACCCTTGGATTTGTTGGTAAACTTTGATAAGTATCACTATCAGATAGCAAATCTAACACCAGAGAATTATACCTGTCTCTAGACAAGATAACCCAGTTTCCACCTTTATCAGATTCCGTGAAAACATATTTGTCACTCTTATCCCTTATTTCACAAAGAGCTTGCCATTCTATTTTAGAAAGATTATATCCCTTCTGATGTTTTTTAAAAACCCCAAATTCCTTCTCAATTTGCTTAATCAAGGTTTTTTCAAAAACATTTAAACTGTTATTCAATTTAGGAGGGATAAATTCACTAACATAAGGTACTTTTGGAATTTTAAATTTTCCATAACCAGTGCAAAACTCAAAAGTTGAATCAGAAGATGAATGATGTTCTGATACTGAAAAAATATCTATCATTTCATTCTCATAAACTGACATATCCATTAACGAACTTTCAAGAACAGAAACATCATTCATTTCTTCCAAAATACTACCCATTCCTTTCTGTTTGTTTGCAAAGAAAACTTTCAAATATAACTTCCTGCAAAATTCTTTGGCCTCTAATATTAAATCAGCCAATGAAGGAATGTGTGTTGGAACAAATTTAGTTCCTTTACACAAAACTTGTTTCATGACATCAGAAATGCATAAATCAGAGAGATTAATTATATTTAAATTCTCACCTGCAAAGGAGTTAGAATAAACATTATATGCAGTTCTTAACCCACCACCATGAAGAGAAATATGTCCATTAGCATCTGTCCCTTGTGTATAATACACAAAATCAATTGTTCTTTCTTTTCGCCTGAAAGCGCCAATTGCGCCCCTTCCTTTGAGTCGAATTGTCTTTATCAGATGAACTAGTCTCTTGTGGACCACTAAAACCCACAGTTCTTTCAACATCTACTTCATCGAAGGAGATGCTTTTCTTTCCCGCTGAGTCTGCTTCAATCGATGAACCGGAAGTATCTCTAAGGCCGCGGGATCTGCTTCTGCTGTTTTTTGTAGCAGATCTACCACGCCCCCTCTTAAAGTTGAGTTCCAATGCCCTAAGGTCAGGATTATTCATGGTCTTGGCATCATCCTTGCCTGTGGGACCTATGGCTTTCAATAGCTTGGCTTTGATGTCAGTGTCAGAGCTGATCAAGTTAACACTGGGCACCTGTTGCTCACTTGGATTATTCGAATCTGATGAGGTCTGATTCTGGCCATCTGGCTTCAGTTTCAGCCCTGAGGTTCCTCTGTCTTTTCTGTAATTCCTCTGAGTTCTCCACCTAGAGAGGTACATGGAAAGATAAAGTGTAAGAGGAAGCACTTGGATATCCCAAGGAATCCCTCACCGAGTACATCAATGATGGTGAAGAGGAGGGCTGTTGTAAATCCACCCAAAATGAAGCCTTCTTTGGTGACTTTCTTGACTTGTTGGAACAGCAAGGTGGTAGACCAACACAGGCCCTTCCTGAGAGGAATCAGTGTTTCTGGAGGCCTTTTGAGCAGGCTCTTACATGTCCTGGGTGATTCCCCCCTCCAGATACCCTTATAGATCTGGTGTGTCTGGAGGCTTAGAGAGAACCCACTTTGGTAGAATCTATGCTCAGGAAACCAGATAAGATGTTGGGCCCTCATAAGGACAGACCCCAAAGGAGCAAAGGCCTAGCCTTGGCCAACATTATGATTCTGGCTGCCACCAGAAAGGACATCTCTGAGCAGAGTTCTTTGGTCCATCTGCTCAATAGAGAGTTTCAGTTTTTGGAACACTTGAGAAAGCACACATATGCTTCTGTCACCTTTGTTTTGCATGTGCTGGATGATCTTGCCCATTTGAAGAGACTGCAAAACGACCTTGTCACTGAAGTGTCAAAGGCCATTAAGGCAAAGCAACCTCCAGATGCTCAGAAAGCTCTGGAGGCTCACATGTCTGCAGTGCAGTCCATATCCAAAGTCTCCATGAGGCTGATGTCCAACATGCTTGATGGGACATCCTGAGCAGCAGGCACTGGTATCGCCATGCACCATTATGCCTGGATGAGTTTATGTAACTTTGCAGACTGCTTCAAAATGTCCTCTGTTAATGCTCATTTTGGCAGTTCTTTCTTGTTTTACCCAAAGGTCAAAAATGCTAAGAGTGAGCAGGACAGGAAGATGCTGTCTGCTATCAGAGTTCACTTAACTACCCCTCAGAGGTCCTTCTCTATGAACCCAAAGGGTGAGGGTGAAAAGCACCTCCTTTTGTTTGTAAAGAGCAGCAACATTTTTCAGGGGCTGGGGGTTGGTATAATGGTTAAGGTGTTTGCCTCACAGACACAAGGTACAGGGTTTGATTCTGACCTTTGAAAGTGAAATTGGCTAGGCTTAAAATGGCCAAGAATAGCAGCTAGCCTAGTACTTACCAATAAGTGATGAACTATGGACCAGGGCACGTCTAGTGAGAGTTCTTCCCACAGCAGGGGGGCAACTGTAATGGATATCACCCATGGGGCATGGCCAGTCTGCAGAACTAGGGCTTCCATTGTGCTTTCTCAGGGAAGTGCTTCCAGGGCTCTGGAAGGGTTGCACAACTGTCACCCTCTGGAGGCAGTTAGAGGTCTCTTGGATGTCAACCCAACTGCTTGGAAGGCCTTCACATCAGACACATGTGTGTTGACAGTTGTGTCCAGAGGTTATACACATCCCTTTTTGTGTACTCCCAAAGACTGCCAAAAATCCCTTCCACAGATGCCATCCTGCCAAAGAAGGGATGCAACAGTGGAAATCCAAAAACTACTAATCAACAGAGTCTCCAAGATATCCCACCAGACCAACTAGGATCCAGGGTCTATTCCAGATTCTTTTTAGAACCAAAAAAAAACAAGAACCTCAGACTCATTCTGGATTTCAGCAAATTGAAATGATTTGTCAAACAGACCAAATAGTGGATGGTCACAGTGCAATCCTTTCTACTCTTCTGAAGATGGACAACTTGGGCACATGGCTGCCTGTATTTGTCTAGTGCCTTTAGCAAGGTTCCACATGAAAGTGTTACAGTGGACTTTAGAAGTTCATTGATCCTATCTAACTCATCCTATGAACTTTCCAGTGTCGCTAACAAATGTTTGTCATCACCGTAGTAGGCAGTGTTTGGAATAACTCTGGTCACGGCATGTAAAACTTTTGTTCTTCCCCAACCCCAGGCCATGATGACTATGGACACTTCCCTTATGTGGGGGGCATTTCAAGGGGAAGACTGTCCAAGGTACTTGGTTGCAGAATGAAGTGAATCTTCATATCAACATCTTGGCGATGAGGGTGGTCCTCCTAGCATTGCAGGCTTTTCAGGACCTTCTCTGTAAGGATGTGATTGCCATCCAGAGTGTGAATACATCAGTGGTATGGCATCTGAATAGGCAAGGAGGAACACGATCCTATACCCTCTGAGGTTTTGGCAATGAGAGATGTCCTGTCTGTGGTTTCTGATCATATAGCACATCGCAGGGAAAGCCAACATTCTGGTGGACAGTTTGAGCCGGAACATTTTTCTGCCTCATGAGTGGTTCCTGAATCTGGTCCTCTTCAGTATAGCAGGTGTTGAGTCAAAATAGGTATATGCCAGACCTACTTTTTGTTTGAAATAGTTATTATTAAATAAGTTCTATCGAAACTTGGTATGTGCTAGTTCTGTTTTTGATACTGATACTTTTTTGTGGATTTTCTTTTTCATCTTCATGCATCTTTTTATGGTAGAACCATACGTGCAAGTATTTGGAAGTGTTTGCGTTAAATGTATTTGGTGACATCAGGATACTATGCACATGTGAAGCCACTCTACAATGCACACAGTTCAGTAAACTGTTATTCAAGCATGTTATTAGCTTGATCCACTTTTATGAATCATGCTATTGAGACTATATTACAGAATAGGGTTACCACCTGTCCCACAGTCCCACTTTGTGAGGGACAGTCCCTCTTTGGGCAGCTGTGTCCTGACCAAAAATATTAAAAATGGCAAATGTCCTGAGTTTGTAGGACATAATTATGTCCCATATTTTATGTAATAGTTGCATAAAATAGTTATTTCTGTATCTAAAATACCTAACTGTTACAAGAAACAGAATAATCAACTAAACTGCTACAAGAATAAGTTTTTATTTAGGCAAAAAAGTAAAGTTCTATCCTTTGTACTGACCCTGGGTATGTGTCAGCCTGTAAAATCTGATGTGTGTCCCGAAAATGTCCCACTTTGGCCATTTGAAAAGGTGGCAACCCTATTACAGAAAAACTGATTTATGTGAGTATGCACTACGGTTATGATTACAGAAGTGTTTTCAGAACCATTCTGTGTCGATAACTGAAAAGTTGCTCAGTGAGGAAAGAACATACTGCAGTTCTTTTTCTCGGTGAGTGTCTAGTATTTTTTTAAAAAGTGAGTGATGAATTATGTATTAACATTTTTATAGTCTGTCATTTCTTTAAGTGGACATAATTCAGCTTCATTTATATAACATGTTTTGTTATATAATGCAAAAGCCAGGGGTACCTTTTTGGCTGGGCTTGTATAGGCCCTAATGCCGATAGCCTAGTACCTACCTATGAAGCTATATATTAATGCTCAAACCCCATAGAGCAGATCCATACATGCTGTTTTAGCACTGCATAAAAGTGCATTTATACAGTTAAAATTCTGTGCTGAACAGCCGATCTAGGAATTTTTTGGTCAATGCAGGATGACCAGGGCTTGGATCATATACCAGGTGAATATTTCTTATAGACAACCACTGGGTAGTTTGCACATATTTTATCTCTGGATCTGTTTTGTATTGAAAAAAGCAACTAATTTCAATGTGTATTATACTGATTTTGTATTACATACTGACTGAGTCAGATTTGAAAATAGCTGAATTTCTACTTTTCATCAAGAAATGCATAAAAATGGTATCTGTGATTATAATGTAACCCCTTAAGAGTTGAGATATGGCTGAAATTGTTAATTGGCTGTGCTCTGTGATATTTTTACTGAGCTATTTTGGCGGGTGAGAGACAGCTGCTGTCAGTCTCCTTGCAGGATTCCTTCTATGCAGGATTTTTTTGGAAGTCAGCCGTGCTTATACAATGCCTTTTCTCAAGAGAGTTATCTGGTATCTTTCGTAATTTGTTCAGTGTTTGAGTGCTGCTCATTTCTGGCTGGCAAAAAACACAATTTTTTCCATCTCAGAAAAGGAACAGCTGGATGTATTCCTCACAGTAAAAGCGGTAATGTAATTCTATTTAACCCTTATCTGTTTTTGTGGATCTTAAACTGCAAAAGACAAATCTTTTTTTTTTTTTAATATCCATGAACAAGGATGGACCTTCTTTAAAGCCAAAGCACTGTGTACATTTCCACTAACAGTTATGTGTTTGATATGGAAATGTATGATCACTGTGGCTACATAGCAACAACACTTTTACTGAGTCATTAAACTATGGCAACATTCTTAAGCTTTTACTTTTTCTGCCTACCTTGGGTATTATTTTATGATCTGCTGTCATTGTTAAGTAAAGTTTTAATCAGTTTAGCAGTGAGAATCTTGCTTTATGGATTTAATGTGATACTACTGACTACCTTTCATTTCTTACCTGTTGTCAGTTTGCAAACCTAGTAGTGGGAAATACGAGTGACACTGTACAAGGTACTTGTCAGTTAAAGCCTAAAAGTGCAGCTTTTTGACAGTGATTACATTTACAAGACCTTTAATAACCACATTAAAAATAAAGATCTGTGTAATTTAGAGAAGTACACATTTATTTAATTATGTGTTATAAATATGGGTCAGAATAAAGTTTTTGCAACAGTTAGCCAGTGTACTGTGTGGGAGTGTCTAGCTGTTTGTATGCATCATAAATGCCCACCACCTCATTACTTCTTAAAAAAAAGTTCCGCATTGACTATAGAGATAAAACTTTTCTTAAAACTACTGATTTTGTATACATTTCCGTAGCATTTAGGTTGTAGGTTGTTCTGATTATGGCTTGGGTGGGAAGGATGCCATTAGGATAGAAACCATGGCTATACTGGGAGTTATTTTGCTCTTAGCCATTGACTAGTGGACAGTGAATAATGGCACAGTAACTTTGCTACTTTAGTTGAATAGCTTCTTTCTTTGCCATCATTTTAAACTCCAGCCTGCCACATCACATTGTCTGGAAGTGATGCAAAATGGTGTGGTATTGATCTCTGTCTTATTTATATCTACTGTTCATTCTATGGCATCTGTCTTGTTCAGTCAGACTATATGGAGATTTTAGAGGAAAACTTGATAAATTTCTCCTGAGAAAGGAAACAAAAAAGGAACACAAAGCAAAATGTGTCAACCTCTGAATCTCTGTCCTGTGACTGTCATTCGTTTGAAACACAGCTTCAGAACATATGATTGCCAGTAATATCCTACTGCGGAAGTGCTTCAGTTAACTTTATAAAATAATGCCTCCACCACTGGAACCAAAGCAAAAACAGTCCAAGGCAGGTGATTTGAATCTCCTCCTTCGTCTTTATATCATATAACCTGATTATAGAGTTTAAGTTACTAGATGCAGTTAATACCCTTTGTAGAGTCAGTATTTACATTTTAAACTAAAGCATGCTACCCTTCCCTTCCACTTTCTGACTTTTGCTTTACTGATTGCTTTTCAGTGTGAACCTATAGCTAGGGAGCTATATCATTCCCTGCCTAATATATGCATATGAACAGTTCCAAAATAATGAAAGGGGTACATAATTGAGACTGCTAATACTGGGAGCTAATGTGGAAAAAGAGATAACAGATATTGGTGGCTTCAGCCTCCTTGTTGGAATTGGTAAAACAGAACCAAACTGATTATGAATTTCAAGCTCAAAAGGTTTCTTACAGCAGTACCTTAAAATGCAGAAGGGGCTGATTGCATGGCATACTGATTGCATTACTGGGTTGCAGTCAAGTCAAAACAAAATTGAAAGAGATCACCAAATGTTCTTGCCAAGCCTGGTAACTGTGGATCAGCAGACACATCTCATCTTGTTTCACTTAGAAACCTAGAAACTCAAGGACCAGGTTTTGTTTTGGTTATGAAAGTGTACAGACTTAAGGACCAGATAACTCCTTTGTTAGGGAGGCCCAGTAAAGTTTGTATGATTGGAGAGAAACTAGAATTTTTTTAACAAATAACATTTAAGTCCAGACTCTGTATAAGCAAATGCAGTATACAGAATGAGGAAGATGGAGGTTAAAATGTTGTGCCCAGCCATATCCAGACTTAACTTTCTTTGAGAATTTAAAGGTTTATGCATTTGCAGAAAGCATTTTTTAATCTTTATTAACACACACTAAATCAGGGGTAAGTAGGTTCTCAAATATGGCTGCATTACTACAGATGAATGGAGCTACAGCATTGCTAGATATGTGAAAGGGACCACTGGAAGTCTAACTATGCTTCTCAGTCAGGAATAATTTTCTATCTTTAAGAACTGTCAGATGTAGTGGCAAAAGGCTACTCAAGCTACTGCAAAACATGTTTCATATTAAAGAGACTTTGTGTAGTATGAATATAAGCATGGACTGGGGAGACGTTGTATAGTATGATTCTAAGTATGGACTGGGGGGACGTTGTTTAGCATGATTATAAGCATGGACTTGGGGGACATTGTATAATATGATTATAAGCATGGACTGGGGAGATGCTGTGTAGTATAATTATAAGCATGGGCTTGGGGGGGATGTTGTGTAATATTCTTATAAGCATGGACTTGGGGGATGTTGTGTAGTGTGATTCTAAGTATGGACTGGAGGAACGTTGTGTAGTATAATTATAAGCATGGACTGGGGAGATGTTGTGTAGTATGATTATAAGCATGGACTGGGGGGATGTTATGTAGCATGATTATAAGCATGACTGGGGTAACGTTTTGTAGTATGATTATGAGCATGGACTGGGGGTGTTGTGTAGTATGATTATAAGCATGGACTGGAAGGATGTTGTGTAATATGATTATAAGCATGGACTGGGGGGATGTTGTGTAGTATGATTATAAGCATGGACTAGGGGGATGTTGTGTAGTATGATTATAAGCATGGACTGGGGGTATGTTGTGTAGTATGATTATAAGCATGGACTGGGGTAACGTTGTGTAGTATGATTATAAGCATGGACTGGGGGTGTTGTGTAGTATGATTATAAGCATGGACTGGGAGGATGTTGTGTAGTATGATTATAAGCATGGACTGGGGGGATGTTGTGTAGTATGATTATAAGCATGGACTGGGGGGATGTTGTGTAGTATGATTATAAGCATGGACTGGGGGGGTGTTGTGTATTATGAGTATAAGCATGGACTGGGGGGATGTTGTATAGTGTGATTATAAGCATGGACTGGGGGGGATGTTGTGTAGTATGATTATAAGCATGGACTGGGGGGATGTTGTGTAGTATGATTATAAGCATAGACTGGAGGACTGTTGTGTAGTATGAGTATATGCATGGACTGGGGAGACATTGTGTAGTGTGATTATAAGCATGGACTGGGGAGATGTTGTGTAGTATGATTATAAGCATGGACTGGGGGGATGTTGTGTAGTATGATTATGAGCATGGACTGGGGTAACGTTGTGTAGTATGATTATAAGCATGGACTGCGGGGATGTCGTGTAATATGATTATGAGCATGGACTGGGGAGACATTGTGTATTGTGATTATAAGCATGGACTGGGGGGATGTTGTGTAATATGATTATGAGCATGGACTGGGGGGATGTAGTGCAGTATGATTATAAGCATGGACTGGGGTAACGTTGTGTAGTATGATTATAAGCATGGACTGGGGGGTGTTGTGTAGTATGAGTATAAGCATGGACTGGGGAGACATTGTGTATTGTGATTATAAGCATGGACTGGGGGGGTGTTGTGTAGTATGATTATAAGCATGGACTGGGGGGATGTTGTGTAGTATGATTATAAGCATGGACGGGGGGATGTTGCGTAATATGATTATGAGCATGGACTGGGGTAACGTTGTGTAGTATGATTATAAACATGGACTGGGTGGATGTTCTGTAATATGATTATAGGCATGGACTGGGGTAACGTTGTGTAGTATGATTATAAGCATGGACTGGGGGGATGTTGTGTAATATGATTATGAGCATGGACTGGGGTAACGTTGTGTAGTATGATTATAAACATGGACTGGGTGGATGTTCTGTAATATGATTATAGGCATGGACTGGGGTAACGTTGTGTAGTATGATTATAAGCATGGACTGGGGGGATGTTGTGTAATATGATTATAAACATGGACTGGGGGGATGTTGTGTAGTACGAGTATAAGCATGGAATGGGGTAACATTGTGTAGTATGAATATAAGTATGGACTGGGGGGGTGTTGTGTAGTATGATTATAAGCATGGACAGGGGGATGTTGTGTAATATGATTATGAGCATGGACTGGGGTAATGTTGTGTAGTGTGATTATAAGCATGGACTGGGGGGATGTTGTGTAGTACGAGTATAAGCATGGAATGGGGTAACATTGTGTAGTATGAATATAAGTATGGACTGGGGGGGTGTTGTGTAGTATGATTATAAGCATGGACAGGGGGATGTTGTGTAGTACGAGTATAAGCATGGAATGGGGTAACATTGTGTAGTATGAATATAAGTATGGACTGGGGGGGTGTTGTGTAGTATGATTATAAGCATGGACAGGGGGATGTTGTGTAATATGATTATGAGCATGGACTGGGGTAATGTTGTGTAGTACGAGTATAAGCATGGAATGGGGTAACATTGTGTAGTATGAATATAAGTATGGACTGGGGGGGTGTTGTGTAGTATGATTATAAGCATGGACTGGGGGGATGTTGTGTAATATGATTATAAGCATGGACTGGGGGGTGTTGTGTAGTATGATTATAAACATGGACTGGGGGGATGTTGTGTAGTATGATTATAAGCATGGACTGGGGGGATGTTGTGTAATATGATTATGAGCATGGACTGGGGAGACATTGTGTATTGTGATTATAAGCATTGACTGGGGGGGGGTTGTGTAGTATGATTATAAGCATGGACTGGGGCAATGTTGTGTAGTATGATTATAAGCATGGACTGGGGGGATGTTGTGTAGTGTGATTATAAGCATGGACTGGGGGATGTTGTGTAATATGATTATGAGCATGGACTGGGGGGATGTTGTGTAGTATGATTATAAGCATGGACTGTGGGATGTTGTGTAGTATGATTATAAGCATGGACTGGGGTAACATTGTGTAGTATGATTATAAGCATGGACTGGGGGATGTTGTGTAATATGATCATGAGCATGGACTGGGGGGATGTTGTGTAGTGTGATTATAAGCATGGACTGGGGAGATGTTGTGTAATATGATTATGAGCATGGACTGGGGTAACATTGTGTAGTGTGATTATAAGCATGGACTGGGGGATGTTGTGTAGTATGATTATAAGCATGGACTGGGAGGATGTTGTGCAGTATGATTATAAGCATGGACTGGGGGGTGTTGGGTAGCATGATTATAAGCATCATGGACTGGGGGGATGTTGTGTAATATGATTATAAGCATGGACTGGGGGGATATTGTGTAATATGATTATAAGTATGGACTGGGGTAACATTGTGTAGTCTGTTTATAAGCATGGACTGGGGGATGTTGTGTAGTATGATTATAAGCATGGACTGGGGGGATGTTGTGTAGTGTGATTATAAGCATGGACTGGGGGGTGTTGTGTAGTATGATTATAAGCATGGACTTGGGGGATATTGTGTAATATGATTATGAGCATGGACTGGGGTAACGTTGTGTAGTGTGATTATAAGCATGGACTGGGGGGGGATGTTGTGGAATATGATTATAAGCATGGACTGGGGGGTGTTGTGTAGTATGATTATAAGCATGGACTGGGGTGATGTTGTGTAGTATGATTATAAGCATGGACTGGGGGTGTTGTGTAGTATGGTTATAAGCATGGACTGGGGAGACATTGTGTAATATGATTATAAGCATGGACTGGGGGGATGTTGTGTAGTATGATTATAAGCATGGACTGGGGGTGTTGTGTAGTATGGTTATAAGCATGGACTGGGGTAACGTTGTGTAGTATGATTATAAGCATGAACTGGGGGTATGTTGTGTAGTATGATTATAAGTATGGACTGGGGGATGTTGTGTAGTATGATTATAAGCATGGACTGGGGGTATGTTGTGTAGTATGATTATAAGTATGGACTGGGGGGTGTTGTGTAGTATGATTATAAGCATGGACTGGGGGGATGTTGTGTAGTATGATTATAAGCATGGACTGGGGAGACATTGTGTAATATGATTATAAGCATGGACTGGGGGATCTTGTGTAGTATGATTATAAGCATGGACTGGGGGGTGTTGTGCAGTATGATTATAAGCATGGACTGGGGTAACATTGTGTAGTATGATTATAAGCATGGACTAGGGGGATGTTGTGTAGTGTGATTATATGCATGGACTGGGGGGATGTTGTGTAGTATGATTATGAGAATGGACTGGGGGGAACGCTTCCTCAAAGTTCTGGTATATTTCTTCCTGCAGAGGCATAGCTAATGTGGGATAGAGGGAGAGCTGCCCCAGGTGGAAAGTGTTAGGGGCACTTTAGGGACACTATAGGCAGATTCCGATCTGTTGTTAGGATAATACTGGCATTTAGAAATGAATGCCGATAGTGCTTTTGCAGTCTGGACTGAAGTGCTTTAGTAAAATGTGTGTGTGACAAAAAGCTTTAGCAAACCACTTGCTACATACTTTTACTACAGTTTTAAAAGAAAAAAAAGCTTTTTTCTCATTAAGTATGAAATAAATACTTTTTTTGTCCTCAATTTAAAGGTGATGGGGTGCCAAATGCCAGATCGGGGAATGGTGATAGAGCCAGAAAGAATAGCTTTGTTCGGTCTTACTGCATTGTATTAACTAATGTAATAAGATGCTGATCAGTGATAATGCATACCAAAAATACTTATGAAGATAATAAATTGCTGTTAGCTGCCTTGGGGCTTAGATGGCTTAATCTGAGATAATTGTAAGTGTTGTAATTTACCTATGCTAATTGGATTCATCGGTCAATTTTAAATAATAGTAGTACTTATTGTTAGTACTGCATTGGGTTTGTGAGGTACTTGTGGAGTTCCGTTACACTGAGGTATATGTGGTGTACTCCTTTATGTTTCACTAATCACAGTTTCCTAGGATGATATCTGTTCGCAATTGCCTAGCTATCGATTTGCATTTGTTTGACAGAGTGATGAAGTGCTACTTAACTAAAAATGTACGTTCAGCATGGTTAGATAAACTTAAAGATTTATGTTTCCACTAAGAGGGTCTTCAGTCCTCTCCCTTGTTCTCTTGCTGACTTAGGGTAGTTTGAAGTGTTAACTTTAAATGTATCAGTGAAATCACAATTTGTGAATAGAATTTTACAGTATATAGCAATAAATAAGTGAAACGGATGAATATTCTTTGAATTTACATTTTTGCACTTTTATGTTACTCGGGGGATCTGGAGTGTCTTTTTATTTCTGCTGGACAGCTTAGCAAGCATGGCTATATCTTCTTTGCTAAATAACTTTCAGTGTGCTCTAGCTGAGTATGTTTTGGAATGTGCAACGTTAAGTAAGTTTTAAAGTTTTTTGTTTTGGTTAGCATTAGTGTTTTTTTTTTTTTGTAAGTAGTTTTATGTTTTCTAAAATAATGTGCTATTATATGGTAAAAAAGTGCTGGCAAACCTACTCTTACATTCAATTCCTTCTTACTCTTTGATCAGATGAAAAAATATCATCAAAATCTGCTGTAACCTTTGATAACCTTATAATCATCCAGTGATTAAGTGGGGCAATGCATTTCAAACTGTTGTTAAAAAGAAAGGTTGTTAGTTTTGTTTGTCAATTTTATTGTGGATTTTGTAACATCAGCTATTGTTTTGGTATAAATAAATTACTACTGTAAAATTCAGTCTTGTGAAAAAAAAAATTATATCACAACTGTATTTTCCTGTATAAAAGTGGATGTTAGAAGTCAGTTTGTTAGTCGAAATAAGTCTTTTGAGTTAAAACAAAAGCGCTTACTTGTGTTTTGTTTATTTGTTAAAGTTTTAAAGTAATTTTATTGCAGTTCTTTATTTTCCTTATACCTCTTTGTGAGAGATTTGCTTTAGTATTCATCTGTTTTTTATCTCTGAACATTGACAGAAGATTTACTGTTGTAGTGTGTTTGCATTTTAAACAAGCACTGAAGAAAGGTTTGCAGAAAGTATGCAGATTTATGGCATAAGGATGTTTTAAGACAAAAAGAAATCATCTAGAAGATTTGCAGGACAGGTTTCTAGATGGTGTAGTAGATTTACAAAAAGATGAAGAGGGGGTGAAACACAAGACTGAAGTTATTCTTAATAGAAAGTTTTTGAGTATTTAAGTGAATCACTTTATGCTGTGTACTTTTTTATTTTTTTCTGATTACCAGAAAGCGCTGACAATTAGTTTAAGACAACAGATGTCAGAGAGGATTACAATGGACTTAGGTTCTGGAAGTGGGAATATAATTAATGGAGAGACATTTAGTGGAAATTTTCTTGATATCAAACTTCATTTAGAGCTCAAATTGTTTGGTCTGAATAAAAGACTGAGATTCATGATTATTTTAAGGGCTTGAAAATAGGTAGCTGCCTTAATGGATTCTGCCACTTGGGATGAAGTTTTGGTGGTACTAAAAGGGCAGGCACGGTGTAAACCCCCAGACAGTGATGGTATAGCTACAGAGGTATGGAGCTGTAACATGAAGAAAGTATGCCCAGGTTTTTGTATCATATTTTTGGTCTGTTCCTCATAAAATTTGTGGTTTACTGTTAAATCACTGTGAATTGAAGTCAATATATGATGACATACATTTGAGTTTCAGACTTTATATCCTCTAGAAAATACATGCTAACATAAACTCTGTTAGTCTAACAAACTCTAAGTTTATAGGAGTTTATAACCACTTACACAAGTTCATGGATCGTGCAATCCCTAACAGAACCAAGATGCTATTCTACAAAAAAAGGAAGCCAATCTGGTGGTTCCCTGCCATAAACAAACTCTACAACAAAAGAAAGAAACTGTTGCAAAAAAGAGTAAAATCCCATGATTGGAGGAACTCCGTGGTCAGCCTCAGTAAGAAGCTGAGATCCCTCATAAAATCCTCCAAATCTAGTTACGAAAACAAAATCGCCACTGATTCTAAAGACAACCACAAAGCATTCTATAGCTATGTCAAGAATCTCAATGGATCTCCTCTGAGTTACAGCACAATGGCACTAAATATACAGAACCAACTAATATTGTCAACATCCTGGCAGATAGGTTCAGTGCTAACTTTACCCCTCTCTCATCCCCTAAAGGGCCCATACCTATACCAGAAGAATGCAAAGTTCTTGTAATCACAGCTGCACAGGTAAAAAACACACTCTCCAAAGCCAAGAACACAGCATCCATGGGACCTGACAACATCCCAGGCTGTGTTCTACATGAACTACAGAACAAACTGGCACCCCACCTAAGTACCATGTTCAATCATAGCCTCACCTCTGGCTTTGTGCCCACTGAATGGTGCACAGCAATGGTTATCCCACTCCACAAAGGGGGAGCCACCACAGACCCCGGGGACTACCTCCCCATTAGCCTGACGAGCCTGGTCTGCAAGGCTATGGAACATATCATCATGGAACTTACAAACAATGACATTGGTGGTTCATACAGCCTATCTAGATCTCACCAAGGCTTTCGACACCATCCCCCACTCTGGAATTATAGATAAACTCACTAAACTAGGTATAAATCCCTATGTCACAAGATGGGTTGCCAGCTGGCTCACTGACAGAACCTACACTGTGAAAGTAGCAGACTCTAAATCCAACTTCAGACCAGTGACAAGTGGAGTACCACAGGGTTCAGTCCTAGGCTCTCTCCTGTTTGGTATCTACTTCTCTGAAGTACAGGCTAACACAGAAGGTCTTTGGCTAACAAAGTTAGCAGATGACTGCAAACTAGGAGCCATAATCAAAACTCCTAACGATGTGGACATCCTACAAAAGGGCCTCACTGAGACAGAGGCCTGGTGTCAAAACCATGGCCTCAAGCTCAATGCCAAAAATTGCATTGTCATCCCCTTTGGTAAAAACTCTGTATCCACGAGCTACCACATAGGTGGTAGTCTACTTAACACCAAAAGTGTGATGAGACCTTGGGACACAGGTGGACAATAGTCTCTCCTTTGATAATCACATCACCACAGTATTCAAGAAATCCTTCTACATGGCACACCTCATCACAAAAGGTTTCACATCCAGGAAAAAAAGAGGTCATTGTTCCCCTCTACTCATCACTCATTAGACCCATTATAGAGTACAACGCCCCTTTTGGTATGTACCTCATAAGACATCTACAACAACTGGAAAGGTCACAGAAATACCTCACAAAGAGGATTACTGGCCTCAAACAGATGCCCTACGCAGACCATCTCAAAAAACTCCAGCTTTACTCTTGTCGCATGTCGTCTACTCAGAGGCGATCTCTGCCTAACATACAAAGCTATGTCAAACCCAGAGTTGTTGGACTTGCTCCACTTAAAGAAATCCCAATCCCTCCGAGCTACACACTCTAGGGACCTAAACTTTGTCACCACAATAAACAGAACATGCTGGAGAGATAAATTTCTGTCCCAGAGACTTCCCATACTCTGGAACAAACTGCCTATCTATAGCAAACAAAGCTCCTCATTAGCACTCTTCAAGAAAAATCTTGATGATTGGATGGGAGATAGGATATTCACCTCAGGGATCACTTCTGTGGCTCTGCTTGGCAGAGGCACAGGAAAATTATTTTTATTTATTTTTTATTTTTAATTATTTTTTTGGGTGGCAAAAGCCAGGGTACAGTTTGGCTAGGCTTATATAGGCCTTAGAGCCAATAGCCTAGTACCTACCTATGAACCTATGAACCAGTAATTACGTGTAAAATCTGCCCCTATTTTTGGCCCTCTGTCTCCCCTCCCATTATTTTAGGCTTTGTCCAGATTTCTTTAGTTAAGAGGTTGAGAGATGACCTAGTGATGAACAGTTTTATTAGTTGGGCTTATAGGCCTTTAAAAGAATGAAAGCTTTGAAGTGATAGTCGGAATGAGATGGGCATGGAGTGATAGAATAAGAAGGGCATGAAGAAATATTTTACATGAAGAGTTCGGTGATGTGGTTTGGCCATGAAATTGTCAATTAGTTAGGTATGCTATTAAATCTAGGAGATTTATGATTTTTTCATAGAACATTTTGTGCAAATATATCTATAAATTAATGAGATTAAAACAGATGATGTTCATTAGATCACTGTTTCAGTTTTGCTGACAGGTGGGACGTATCCTGCCAAAGATACTGTATGCCCGTCAGTATGCTAAAACTCTGAACTCCTTCCTCATGAGCTGTATATCAGATCTTGGATCTATGCACAAGGACCATGTGCTGCTACTTAAAGGATGTACAATTGTGAAAATCCTCAGAACTTTCTTGCTTTATGTCCAGGAAGCAAGACTTTGTCTATAACTCAAGGCTGTCAGTTGTATGAAGGGATTTAATTGCCTTCACAAAGAAGGCTAAGTACCCTGTTGTGGACCCTTCCCCCACTTTTTTATATTATTGATATTATCTGACTTACTGAATTCTGTTCATGCCCTCTAAGAAGCAAATACTACTATGTTTTAATAAGGATAGGCATATCTAGTGTCTTTTCTGCCTAGGACACAATCATAATGTCAGGGACTGCTCTATTTTTCAAAAAAAACAAAAGACTAAACACATTTCATTTCCTGCAACTCCTGATGTTCTTTCTATGGACCACTGCTGCAGTAGCCTAATATACATGAGTTATATCCTGCTAAGAATATACGAGATGGCCAGATCCCAATGCTTCAGTGTGCCTTCTATGTACCCAAAACCATTCATCACTTCAATATGAGCTGACTAAATGGTTTGGGCACCAAACCCTTCAAAGCTTTCCAGCTGCCAAAGAGGATGTGGACTTTTAAGGACCAACAGTCCACTAACACTGTTACTTTGTTAGGCAGATAATTTCTTTTTGGGGAGAAAAATCAGCTTCCACTTTACTTTTTATGTCAGGAACAGTACTTTTTTCTGTAAAATATTAATTTTAAAGCTGTGGAAAACTGTTTTTAATGACTATCACATGACTTTAAAGGCTAGTGTCACTTTTTTCACATTTATGGTAAAAAGTTACTAAAACCTATTTTAAAACTACTTTTTCTTCAGACAAAGGTTGTTTAATTTACTTTTGAGGGCTGGTGTAAGAGTTTAAAGTGTTTTTTATAATGTTTTTATGGGAAAAAGTTACTTTTTTACTACATATCTGTTTTACTGACTACTGGTGCCAGGTTTACCCAGGAATTGGGCATCTTTTTCTGCTTAACCATAGAACAGCCTGATGGATCCTCAGTTCTTCCTTCTTCTACCCACAAAAAGAAGAAAATTACCAAACAACCTTTGCCACCAGTGCAGGCTGCTAAAAGATGGCTAAAGTGCCTCAGCTGCAGATGTGTAACACTGCTTTGGACAAAGTAGGTTCCTCTGACATTTTTTCCCTGGCTCTCACTAGTGTTGTCGCTACAGCTGCTATGGACCAGGGTTCAGGCAATCCTCTATGGCTATTGGAGTGTACTTGTAGGGCAAGGGAGAACCATTCTACTCTGTCAAGGGATAAGTGGTAGAGAATGCCACTCCGCCTAGCCAGAAAGCTGTGCCCATCCTTAAGGATGGTTTTCCTGACAAATTTGGGTCTCTTTCTTCAGAAATTCCTGTCAAAAAGAAACAAAAACATAGGCATGTGTCTTCTACTGTCTCATTTATTCTGGACAGGAGTAATTTATTGGGTTTATCTCAAATTTTCTTTTGTCATCACAGATTTTTGAAACAGATTCTAGGAAGAGTGTGGTTTCAGCCAGTCCGTTTGAAGGAGTCTCTTCCTCCAAAACTGTTTCCAGAATGAATCAATTGTTCTAATGGGAAACAGTGATGTTTCTTTGTTTGTTTTTGATTTGTTACAACTGGAATGTCCAAAACTAACTCTTTTCCTCCTGTTCTTTCTGCTTTGAAGGATGTTTTTGTCACAATCTGTAGCTTACATGACAGACAACTGCTGTCCCCAAGAAAGCAGGTAGACTATACAAAGTTCCTCAAGCCTTTAAAGTTTTATACACCTATGCCACTTCAGGTCCATCAGGTATTGTTTTAATGAATCTAGCTACTGCTAAAGATTTGGATAATACTAATCCCTTCCCTTGTGAAAATGGTTTAATATACCAGTTTGATTCTTGTCTGAGATTTTTTTCTGTCTACATATCATCCCTGGAATCACATGGGTTTTCTCTGGGTACCTGGGTTTCCTCCCAAAGATGTCCTTGTAATTTGGGGTCAGTGTGAACAAAAGGGCTAGTAGGTGGTGTATGCTTGATGGCTGTGTGAAGACAGAGGAGAAAAGATAGTTTGAGCACAAAAAAAAATTGAAACAGAGATGATGAAAATAGAGAGAGAGTGTGCATTTTATATTCCAGTTTGATTCACAGCTGCGGTGCTTTCTGTGTAGAATCTGCATATCATTCCTGTGTTTACACGGATTTTCTCTAGGTGGTCCAGTTTCCTCCCAAAGTCATGCAGTAGGCAAATTGGTAAATCTAAATGGTACCTAGGTGTGTGTGTGTGTGTGTGTGTGTGTGTGTGTGTGTGTGTGTGTGTGTGTGTGTGTGTGTGTGTGTGTGTGTGTGTGTGTGTGTGTGTGTGTGTGTGTGTGTGTGTGTGTGTGTGTGTGTGTGCGTGTGTGCGTGTGTGCATGTGTGTGGTGAATCTAAATGGTAGCTAGGTGTGTGTGTGTGTGTGTGTGTGTGTGTGTGTGTGTGTGTGTGTGTGTGTGTGTGTGTGTGTGTGTGTGTGTGTGTGTGTGTGTGTGTGTGTGTGATATAGACCATTCCCTTGCTTAGTAAACTCCATGGATGGAGATAGCTGCTCATGGGTCACTGCCGAAATTAGATGCAACCTGTAAGCATCAATGAATAATATAAATGTTTTATTTGCATTGCTTTTGTATTTTTTCTCATATATCTTTGAATTTATTCAAGCTTGTTTTCGCATACACAATGAACTGCAGCATTTTATCACTGACCTTGCTACCTGCATGTAAAGAAACATGCACACTATTTTTGACTAGAAACGTACTGGAAGTAAGTTTAAACACTTGGTACCAGAGTAAAAGTATTTAACGAAACACAGTTTATTTTTTATTTTTATTTATTTATCTTTGTTTACTGGGAGAGTCTGATTGGGTAATACCTATTTTCAGTGGAGACTAGAGGTGAAAAGCTCCATTTACTTTCACTGTATTATATTAAGTTCCAGTCAAACACAGAGTAGTTACATTTCTATTTACATTTATACACAAACAGTATTTACATTTATACACAACCAGTAGTTACACTTACATGTATACATTCAAAGATTTAGAGAGGTGGAAGTTACTAAAGAGAAAGCACATGTGCAACTTAGTTTGCCAGGCAGTGGTTATGTATAAAAATTGTTTTGTCATTTTAGTAAGAGGTCAATAATATTATGTTTAAAGAGAGTATTTGGACAGTATTGTAGAGTGAAAAAGTTTTATCCCAGTGATGAGCATGTACAGGACCAGAATTGGTTAAGATGTTGTTTAGGCAGTGATTTAAAACTACTGGGTTTGTTGGAGAGTTTTATTTGCATGGAGATACTATTTCAGACTTTAGCAATGCATTGGGAGTAGGGTGAGTCTCCTGCAACATTATTCGACTTATTTGTAAGTAATAAGAATCTGTTAGTAGAATGGAGATCCCTTGCTGGACAGTAGGGTAGTAATATGTTTTGTAGTGCAGGGCATTTTTCTGGATGATGAATGAATGAGTTTGTGTGCTGTCATCAGTTGTGAATATGCTAGACAGCTGTGCAGTTCAACCCAGTTTAATTGCTTTAAGCTAAGACAATGGTTGCCCTATAAGGGAGATGGTTGGCAAATTTAGCTATTTTATTGCCAGCAGGAGACACGTTTCTTTCTCTGAGTATCGTTTATGTTTGTTACGATAGGAGCAACATATAAGAGAGTTGTCAGTAAGAGGGTAGTGTCTAGAATTTTTCTTAAAGTGTCTGTAAGGAATCCGTCGTATAAAGGGAGCCTAGTTTCTGGTGTGTAGATTTTATGGTGTGCAGTATATGGTAGTCATATATGATTGTCATCTATTATAACGCCAAGAGGTTTACTGTGATTTATAGTTTCAATGACAGTATTATTTGCTGACTTTATGGTAAAAGATTGCTTTTGATTTTGGCAACTTTTGAGGTGAAAAACATTAACTTAGTTTTCTTGGGGTTAAGTATGAGGTTTGATTCTTTGAGCCAGGTTTCCACAGAGGAGAAAGATTTTTGGGTAATGTCTTAGAGCTTATTTATTGTTGAGGCCACACATATTAATGCTGAGTCATCTGCATACTGAACTAAACTAGCATGGTGAGTGGCGGTGTGGAGGTCATTAATAAATATATTAAATAGTAGAGGACCCAGGATAGAGCCCTGAGGGACACCTGCAGTAACTGGTTGAAAGGAGGAGTAGGTTTGTTGGCATTTAATGGCTTGTTGCCTTCCAGATAGGTAACTAAGGAACCACAACAAGGAGTATTGTGAAGGTCCTATTGAGGAGTTGAATGAGCAGTTGCTGGTGTGAGACAGTATAAAATGCCTTTGACAAGCCTAAGAACATGGTGGACGCAAGCAGACCATTATTTCTATGCTGGTTTATTATATTGGTAAAATGTAGTAGAGCAGTAGTGGTGTGTCCTGGGCCTAAAGCCATGTTGTGTTCTTGAGGGCAGATTATTTGAGGTTAGCTATTGTGTAAGTGTAAGTTTTGCAACAGTTGCCACTTCCAGCTTGGGGTGGAGCTTGGAATCCATTTATACCTTCACCCTGGAGGGCATAGTTTGCCTTGGTGAAGTTTTTAGTCTGATTTCATCCTTTGTGAGTTCTGGTGTTAGTGCAAGCTCGAAGGTGACTGTTTTGTGGTCAGATTTAACTAAAGAGTGGACAGTTGCAGCAGTGCATCTGTTTGACAAGTTAGTGAGGACCAGATCTAGAATGCTTGTCCCTCTTGTTAGGGTATGAACAATTTGTTCCAGGAGATTTGAATTAACAAAGTCAATGAACTTTTACACTGGAGAGTTGGCCTAGTGTAGGTTTCCCAGTTGATGGTGGGATAATTGAAATCCCCCATAACCAGAATGTTTGGTAAAATTTGGATTGTCTCTAGTTTGGTTAAGTAGACTTCATGGTGATTGTGACCCATGAAGGGGGATCTATAACTGGCTATGACTTGAATGGGGGAGTGTTACCCACCACAATCTGGACTTGGAGCAACTCCATGGAATTGCCCACTCTAACTAGATGGGAGGTGAATTTATTTGTAATATAGATAGAAACACCACCTCCTTTGGTTTTCACACATTCATTTTGTGGTCTAAATGTATGGAAGACATTGTAGCCTTGCAAGGCTGAGATACTCTGAGGCCTTGAACCAGCTTCCTGTGACTGCATAGACATCTGTATCTTCTAGTGATAGAAGTACTTCCAGGGAGTTCATATTTTGGTTTAAGCTCCTAGCATTTAGCAGCACGACCCTTATTTTGTTCTGGTTGGCTAATTTTATGTTGGTTATGTTGTTTTCGAGACCTTGCCTAAAGAAGGTACTATGGGAGAGGCAAGAGCTTTTGTCAGCAGCCGAAATCCTAGAGGTGCCAGGTGCAAACCGACTCTGGAAAAGCAGCAAGGATGGTCGACCATGGCTTCCCAGGCTGACAGGAACTGGATCCCCTTTGAATGACACCAAAATCTATGTCAGTTATTGAAATCAATCATTTGTTGTTTACAGTGCAGCATCATTCTAGGTGAGGGTAGTATGCTGCTCAAGGCAAGGGACATACCTGCCTGGGGCACACACTCAGAGAGCTCAACCATGTCTCTCTTCATATAGTCCAGTGAGGTACATCTCAGGTCACTCACACCAACATGAACTATGACAGAGTCATAATAGTATTGCTTAAGCAATACCATATCTGTGTGGAGACAATCAGATGAAGTGTTTGGGAGTATGGATTAAAGCCTTCGTGATCAAACTATGCCAACCATGGGTAAATTCTCATATACCGGTACCCACTCATCTGTTATTGCTTAAGTAGATAACTGTAGAAAGTGATATTCAGTATAACACTTCCAGCTACTGACCTCTGCTAGAAGTCCACTTCATGTCAGCATCCTATAGCAAAGTGGTTCTATACAAAACAAATGGTTCTACTAAAAAGAAGTTTGGCATTTGAGTGCTTTAAATCACAGGCAGTAATGTTACAGGCCATTGTGCTGGATCTTTAGGCTGACATGTCTGTGGATCTCATTGGTGGCCAGAATGGCATAACAGTGAAGGTATATAGGGTTCCGCTGTGAACTGTTAACATCTGGACAAAGCTGCAGCCAGATGAACGTAACCAGTTACTGGATCATCTGGATGTGACAAACAAGCACACGCACACAAAAAAAACATGTTCTGTATGTACAAACACCTCTGCACCCCCCTCACCATATGGAGGCTCCCACATAGGTGCACTCTCTCCTTTCTTACATATGCTAACTCTGTGATCACACAACTGCAAAGAATGTAAAAAAAGTGACTACTTTCTGGCATTGTTTCAGCACTTGCTGAGTTGCAGCTCTTTCATCTGAGGTTAATAAGTTGCAGCCTTGTCCACCTGAAACAATAAGGTAGCAGTTAGACTTGTAGAAAGTAAATGGCCAGTTGCACTCTAATGAGCTGGGCTTCTGAAACCTTTCCCCTACTGCTGTGTGACTGAACACATCACCTAACCAGGCCAAAGTTCCCAGTCACCCATGAAAACAAGTAGGTTCCCAAAACAGTTGGTAAAGATTAAATAAAAATGGAGATTTTTTAAAAAGAATTGCTTGTTTCTTAAAGCATGGTTTATTTACATTGGAATAGACACAGACAAGGTGATTGTTGAAAACCAGAAAAAAAAATCCATGAATTGACAATATACACAAAAGCTTTTAATAGTTCATTAATGCCATGGATTTTAATGATTTGGTAAACATGTGAATGTCTACACATTCAGCATGAAGAAGTTTCACATTGCACATTTAAGGTGAAAAACAAACCGTGAATGAGGCGTCTTTTGTGTTTCTTCAACACGTGCAGTAACTGTATCCCATCATGCTTCAGTCTCATCTCATTTTATCTATGCCTGTTAAGAGTTCCCTGATGTATCACATTCCTTATCTCTAGTGCAGCAGATGAACTGAAGATGGCAGCCATTCCAAATTATTCTTTTGTGTTCCAGTGCCCCAAATTTTCATTTTAGGGTACCACATTGCATACAACTTTAATTAACCTCGGTGCAGGGGGCATTATTGGAGTGGTGTTAGGGGCTTGATCTCCAAGTCTTTAATTCATTAGCCCTGAATAAATACATTTCTCCCTGTTCATAAAGCTATTTCATGACCAATGGCCTTCCTATTGTAAGAAGAAGGAGATGGCTTGAACCCCAAACCTCTGGAAATGTCCCTGCCAAGTCAGTGGTGCTTGTATTACTTGTGAAAGCTGTTCTTTTGGGTCAGAAGATATATGCAGCAGAGGTCACATATCTTTTCATTTGCATATTGATACTTCAGACTATGCAGTTTGTAGATCTTGCCACTCTGAGCTTCTTTCAGTTCATTGGTCAGACTGACTCACCCTCACCCATATAAAAATAAACTTACTTAGTGGCATACAGATTATATCTTTATTTTTTAAAAGGGAGAAAGAACTTAAAAAAAGAGAGTGAATATTCCTTTAAGTAGGAGTACTGCATGCAGCAAAAACCTTGAAGCCTTATTGTGAACCACTTCCCCACTGACAGTTTGTTCAAAGCTGCTGCACCAGCTTCCATAATCCACGAAAGGGTACACAGTTATGGCAAAAAATAAAGTTCTTCCTGTAAGGAAGTGGCACTGGCTACTCAGTCCTCCCTTGCCCATCTGGCCCTCCAGTGGCTGAGCTGCCAGTCAAATACAGATCACCAACAGTTAGCTGGCTAAATATTGTGAGTATTTTAATTACAGGTCTTAGATTTGCTTGGGCCACCAAAGGAACACTTTATGCAGATTTAAGCTTGTTGAGTTAGACAATGCCATTGTTTGCAAGTGCCTGAAAGATTTTACCAGAGCTCTACAAGAGTGACCATATATATTGGCCTAAGTTGTCTGATTTTGAATGTATAAAAATACTACCAGCTAGGAGTAGATGTATGGTTACCTTAAAATTTACTTTTTTCTGGCCTAACTGAAACATAACTGCATGACTAAAATAAAATCATATATTTCCCTTTGTACTAATGTATAAAAGTTACATTTTTCACCCACTGAGCAGTTTCTATTTTTGTGCTCTTGACATCATTAATGCTAAAATAGATTATCAAGGTTGTTTTATAAATCAGAAATGGATTTCTTGGTTGTATAGATAAAATATCTGCTGTGTGTCAAGGTGTTAGCAGTGTTATACATTTTTGTTATTAATGATCCAAATTATGGAAATGCGTCATGCTGTAATTGTCCCTAGAGTTCAAGAATCATATAAAGTCAGTGATACCATTGCATTTTACTAATGCTTTTTAACCAAACTCTGCATTAGTTTTGAAACACTAGTCACAGTAATAACCCAGTACACTCTTAAAATACCTAGTTGTCACAATTACATGTTACAATACTAAAAACAAAACATTTACCTATGGCAGCACTATTTATCTATTTCTGAGTTCCAAAATGCAAGCACAGTGCTTGCATGCATCTTTCAGAAACAAGCCTACACAGTATGACTAAAAAAAATTAAGAACAATTACAGTCTTGAAACACTTGGCACAACCCTCACATTTTAGCTTTCATAATGAGGGGATTACTGTGTAATATTATTAATACAAGTCCACAGTATTAGTAATAGACGTAAACAGAGTCAACACAGGACCATAACTTGAGGCTTTCATTTTTTCTTGTTGCTTGCACTTTGTACAAGAAATTTCGTAAGTGCAGCCCTATATGCACCATCATGCATGACACTCATACTAACCTGTTATGGGTTAGATTTACTTCCAGCTGGGGTGTAGCATGCAAATCTTTATGCCTTACCCCTACCACCATGAGGCATAGACAGCTTCTTCTTTGCTGTGTTTTTTGATACTTGCAATGGCTGATACTGCTTTCAGAGATCCATCTCTCTGGGAACGTAGCCAGGTTATCTGGCACCCCATGCAGTTCCACATATAACAGAGCAAGGTGGATACTGAGGTGTAAATCATCCAAGGCATTGAATCAATACAGTGAAAGTAAAGCAGAAATGTGAGTGACTTAATGTTGCACTGGTATCACATTGCATACCCATCTGGCAGTGCAAGATTTGCTTTTGAAGGAATCACCACACAAGTTCAGTGTACTCATGGTGAAGACAAACAGGGTTTATAGGGCAAGAGCATCTTTATGCAACCTCATTTGCATAGCTGCCTAACTTCACAGGTACTCACAGTCAGCGCATACACAAATGGGATGCAGCATGGCACTCTGGGTACCCTTGCAAATATGAAGGTGGAAAAGCATGAAGAGATGAAAGTGAGCAGCAGGCAAAGCCAATGCTAAACGAGTAGAACCAAGCTACTTCCAGTCTTGACAATGTTTGCAGAATGATAGGTCAGATGTTTTCCACTGCTCATCTAGAAAGATAAGCCTAGGCTGATTTTAAATGTATTTCTTCATTGACATTTGATTACCAACAAACTCTGACTGGGTAGGAGTCCATTTTCAGTGGATGCCCGGGAAGAAAAGCTCTAGAGCTTTACAAATTATTTTAAGAACAGCAGCTTTACAGTCTTTAAAAATAATAAAAAAAATGGCTGCAGTTTAAATAATTATACCAAATTAGACATAACATGAAAACATTGGTTAAGAAGAGATACAAGTTATATGATAATGATTTAATAGAGAAATTTTAGCCAGCTTACAGAGAAATTAAAGGTATGTTCGTATAATACAAATAGGAACTGCAATAAGAAGTGAGAGATAACCAGGCTTATGGTATATTTAGACTGAAAGAAACTGATAGAAGTAAGGAAGTGAGTGAAGAGGGGAGAGTGAGGAGAAGCAAGGTATGAATAGGTATTTGTTCACGTTTAGGGATATAGTTTATGCTGGTGTTAAGCAGGAACAGAGCCAACGTTTGGCTAGGAAGTCTTTCAGAATGGTTTTAAAGGGTGGGAGGCAGGGTGCTGACCCGATATATAGAGATAATGAATTATGGTCGAACAGCACTACCTTAAAAGTGAGAGCAACACCAATAGGTTCTAATACAGCTGGCTGAAATGTGCAGATAAATGGTGTGGGAGGGCTGTCAGCATTCCTGCGCATGAGGACACACAACTAATGAAGCCAGGTGACCAGCACCTCTAATCTGATGTCCAGTTTAATGATGTCAGAGCACCAGCAGGATATAAAATATCAGGCATCCACACCCGATGCTTGCCCACTACTGTTCTATAGATTGTGACTTTCAAAGTTGATCCCATGGCTATGCAGTACTTCCTGTGATCACTGAAGCAAAGTTAACAGTTTAAAAGCATGTTGAAACTGAGGATCCCACAGTCACACAGGTGACTGACAAGTAACCATAGGACCTGCATGCAGAGAGGGTCAGATTATTCCCAGTCCAACATGCCTGTGGAGTGGATGGCATCATTACTATGATGATGCTCATTGTTTTCATGATGACAAAAGCCAGAGTCTGCATGTGAGAGCCTGGTTGAATCAGCTGTATGATTTGGCCTTTGTCATAGGGATCAAACTGCAACTGACGTGAGTTGACCACCTGTGAGAGAGACACTATCAAAGCTGTGGTGTGTCACTTCCTTGGGATGTAGTAAAAGGGAGACCTCATTCAGTAGGGAAAAATTGTTTGAAAGCAGGTGCAGTCGCACAGTATGACCCTTGGCTGTAAATCAACTTCATCATTTTAACTCCTGGTGAAACATCATTATCTGGCAGTTAGCACAGAGGATTAAGGCCCTGAGCTGTTAATGAACTTGTTCTTGAAGTCCAGGGTACACAGTTTGATTTTTTCCGGTTCCATTTTTTTTGCTATGTGACTCTTAGGTAAATCAGTTAACAATACAGTACTCTCAGGTCCTCCCTGAAAAGGGACACTTGAGTCCAATAGGTTTATCTGGTTAACAGTTGTATGTAAAAATTATAAAACACCTCCCAGTTCTTGGATTCATGCCTCCAGATGAGATCACCTTTGCCTGTTAGAGCATAAAGGTTCAGTTCTGGATCCAGGTTCATAGTCTGCAGTCCTGGCGGGAAGAAAATTACACATATGACTGTCGAAGAAAATACAGCATGAAGCTATCCAAAACAGAGAGACTTTTCTCTACATGTTTGCCTTCATTGCCTATGAGATGTGTCATGCACATAGAACTTCATAGAAGCATAACACTGTTGTCTCTGGAGCCTCGTAAGCCAAAAGCTTCAGTTTGTACAGACTTAGCAACATGTGACACAAAGGCGAGTATCCTTAGAGGTTTTGGATCATCTCACAGAAGAAAAGTCAAGAAGAAGGGAATCAAAAGACTGCACGTGATCATGCAGAATAAAAGACTGCCTGTGGACTGTAATCCATATCTCTGTACTGTGAAGTCACATGTTCCCTCCCAACATCATAGTAGCCCAATTACATAATTTGTTTCCCTCATTAGTCCTACACTTCAGTGAATGCATTTACAAAAAGCTGCATTTTGCCACATTTTTAATCTGATATATCACACAGAGGGCTCAGAAATGACAAAAACCACCACTAGGTAAATAAAGTACCAGAAATAAACGTCACATTCTAACTGCAACACAAAACTCCAAAATTTATTGTTAGCACTTTTGTTCGCTCACAATGAAGGAATTTCTTCAGACATCAAATCACATTACTTCACAGTTTAAATAACAAAATTATGACATGATAACCACTCCTAAGTACATTTTTCAAGCCCTTAAAAAACATTTAATTAAATATATACATATAAATATAAATAAACATTTAAATACACATTCTTAAAAACCTCTATTTATAATGATATCAAACCTGCTCCTTATAACTTTTTATTAATTAAAGCTTTTTAAAACACATTTTAAAGAGCAGGCATCATTTAAGCCAGGGAAAGCAAAAGCATTAATCTTCAGTTGCCAAAGTTACTTCCTCTCCTCAAGCCTTAATGACCAAGGTCCCCCTCTAGGACTAATATCCACCTGTTCAACAATAATGCAGTGGAAATAATGATCACCTTGTTCTAAAATATGCCTTGCTAAAGCATTGTTTTTATCCTGTTTACTTATACTATGCTGATGCTCATAAATCCTCTGCTTGTAGTGCCCCTCCGTCTTTCCGATATAGAACGCAGGGCATTGTTGGCATGTTGCTAAATAAATTACCCCTTTTGTATTGCAATTGAACTTCCCTGCCAAAGTGTGTTTCATATTTCCTATATTAACCAAGGGACTAACCTCTATATATTTGCAAAAAGGGTACCTACCACACTTTTTCATGCCCTTATTGGGAATATAGGGCCTAATTTCTTTATTTAAGTGTGCTTTCAAATTAAGGCCTCTCTTAAAACTAATTCTTGGTTCTAACCCAAGTTTATTCCTCAAATTGCTATCATCTTTTATCGGTGCCCAATTTTTAAAAGGTCCATAGCATCACTTGAAAACAGTGTTGAAAAACTGATGTTATAGTCAATTTTTTCAGCTCTCCCACTGGGATTATTATTTATGGTTAGTTGTTGTTCAGTTATCACTAACCCTTTATTTAAGGTAGCTAGAAAATGTCTTATTTTTCTTTTCCTCCCTACTTCAGCTATAATCTTGTCCAGCAAGAGAAGGGGGGGTATCCTCTCCTTATAAACATCTCTTTCAGGTTATCACACTCTATCAAAATCTGAGTCCAGAGTGATCATTCTGGCCGCCCTAACAAGTTGGACTTTTACTATGGCCTTTTTCTGGTAGAAGGGATGATTACTGCTGAAATGGAGGAAATCATTAGAATAAGTAGGTTTCCAGTAAATCTTAGCAATATGCCTACTATTAATTATGTCCTTGGCTAACTAGACATCCAAATAGGGGATTGCTTGAATCTCAGAATGGAATTTACAGTCCAAAAAAGATGTCATGTTACATAAAACTTTTGACATCCCCTATATTACCGTCAAACAATAGGAACATATCATCCAGGTACCTAGTGTACCATCAGACTCTCCTACCAAATATCTCATGTTGAAAAATATCTGTTTTTCACAGTGGGCCATGACACAATTGGCAAAAGCCCTGCCACAAGGTGACCCCATTGCCACCCCCATTTTTTGAAGGAACAACTCACCATCAAAGAGAAAATAATTATTAGTAAGAATTAATTCCAGAAAACTAATAATTAAATCAGTTTCCTCACCCGGTGTTCTCTTATCCAGTAGGAATTGCTACTAAAAGTCTACTAGAAGTCTGCCACTCCTGGTAACTATCATATTGACAACACACCCCTTAGGGTTGACCCAGTAGTTGGGTACTTAGGGACACACATAGACAGTAATCTAGCCTTTGACCATCATGTGTCTACAGTAGTGAAGAAATCATTCTATGTTGCGCAACTTATAAACAAAGGTATGTGATCTAGATCCAAGAAAGTCATTGTTCCACTGTATTCGACATTCCTCAGACCTGTCATTGAGTACAGTGCCCGCTCCTGCATATTCACAAAACAAACACCACCAGAATTACCCATTCTAAAGACTTAACTTTGCCTGTGATAGAAATTGGACCTGCTGGAGAGACAGGTATGTATCCCAGAGACTACTCCGTCTCTTGAACAGGCTCCCCATCCATGTGAAGCAGAGTTCCTCCCTAACCCAGTTCAAGTGTAACTTGGAAAATTGGATGGAGAACAAGAATTTCATCCCTGGTTTGGCACCTATGTCTCTAATGGGCACAGGCAACCTGTAAATTGTTCATCTCCCAGGCCCCTGCTTTTAAATGGTTAATCTCCCAAGCCCTTGCTTACACTTATCAAGGGTACCAGAACTTGTCAGATATTTGGGATGCATGGGTAGGCTTAAAAAGGCCCTTGTGGTCATTAGCCTAGTAAAGAAATATGAACCTGTGAAACTGTGAACCTATGAACAATGCCTGGAAGGTACAAGGGCTATGGTATATTGACAGACGTTAGGCTATTATGGCAAGATAGAAACAACTCTGATCCAAAACAATACCAAAACAGCAAAATCTTCAGAAGTCAGGAATCAAAAAACAGGAACCAAAGTCAAATCCAAAAGCAAACTCTTTATTCTCCAGCGCCTCGGTGTAACCACCTTTCAAGAAGGTGTGTGGAGTGGAGTTTGTGTAATTATTATGGCAAGATATCCCAAGAGTAAAAATATTGCAACATTAAGAATTAGGACATCTACTGTTATGGTAAGATCTTACACAACTGTACTTTGTCTTGCTCTGGACTGATGAAGTATTATATCACATTATCTGCATATATGCCATTTTGTTTACCTTCTATTCTAGTCATACCCTCTATCATCTGGAATTCTGATATTAGTGGCTGGAGGTTCTAAGTATAAGGAAAACAGGAGTGAGAAGAGTGGAGGACTTCCCTACCTAGTCCCACTTTTCAAATGAATAATACTCAGCAGAATCCCACCCCCTCATGATTTTATTTTAGCAGTCGATACTTATATATTCTTATTAGGTCAGTTTGTTTCTGCAAAAAACATATTTCTTTAGTTCTTTCAAGTTTGCTCAGCTCATACATTCAAACACCTCCTCATCTTCTAAGCTAAGTATTAATAGTACTTCTGTATGGTGTTCTGCATCTTATTTAATCATCAAGGCCTTGTGAGATAGTATAATTTGTCTAAATTCAACAAAACCACATTGATCTGGATCTTTTAATTCTGATAAGGTCTTGGCTGTTCTATTTGCAAGTAACCCCATGAATAAAAACAAACAGGAACACAACTGCAGAAGTGGAACAAATGTCTTCATGAGCAAAAACAAGTATAAACCAACAGAGAATGTGAAGGACACAAACTCGACAAATAAATAATTAAAACAGGATGCACTTTATTAAATAAAACAAGAATGGGCAAGCACTTTCACACCAAAACTCAGGGCTTTCTCAGATACTCACAAAGCATCTAAAATAACTAATTCATAGATACTAACATCCTGTCACAGAAAAGATGCAAATCACCAAACCAGTCTAAAAATAGGCATGTTTTATGATTGGTTGTTATTTTCCACATAAGGGATCTTGGTTTGAATGTGAGGGTACCTATGAAATCGTATCTTCAAACATGCCTATTTTTTATATGATTTGATTGGTTTTGATATCTTGTGTTAATCCAGTCAATAATTTGGAATTGTTTTGTGATTTTCATCCTGTTTTGGTTAATTATTTTCTGTGTTTGTGTCCTTTACATTCTGTGTCGGTATAACCCCAAGAATAACTTGCTGTGGTGATTTAAAATTGATATTCACCTGCAAGACGAGGGACTTGTAGGGTCTTTTCCCCTGTTTTGGAATAATGAAGAGTATGAATTGATACTGGAGTGTAACACAGGGGACTTGTGGAAGTTGTTTCCCTCTTTTGGAAACTAGACACAATTGTCTTTCTCCAGGTATCCAGTATCTTTCCTTCTTTTAAAATAAAGGATTCCACAGTTTCATAATTTTTCTGCCCACCTAATTTCCAAATTTCTAATGGAATACCATCCTCTCCTGGAGACTTCCCTGTCTCTTGCCTTTTAATTTGTTGCTTTACTTCCTGTCTTTCTTCTGTTTTTACTGTTTAGGTATGTTTAACTCACCTAAAAATGTCCCTGTTGGTTGTTTCTTATCTTTTACACTTTTTTTTCAATGTGGTATAGCAATTTGTAATATTCCTTGAGTACTTCTAAGATTATTCTAGTTATTCATGTTACCTTTTTTTACAGTGTGTCTCTTAGCTTTGAGTCTCCCCTCTCCACTATCTGTTGTCTTAACCTGCATGCTAACAGCTTCTGCATTCTTTGTAATTTCCAAAATGTATCCTATTTCTTAGTAGTTATTTCTGCATTAATTCAATCTATATGCTCATTCACCTTTTGGTTCCATTGGACAACTCTTTTTCTAGGTCAGTTGATTTCCCTATCTTGTTTTATAGCATTTTTATTTTGTTCATTCTCTCAGGTTGTCAGTTAATAGCCTCAGATAATTCATTTGATCTTACAACTACCTTTTCTTCAAATTCTCTTTTCAACCTCTCTCAGACTTCTATTATGCTGTCTTCTCTGTTTTTAATCTTGTGTAGTAGCTGCATCATCTTACCTTTGGTCTTTTTTTTTAAATATTCTCTTAATAAAAAGAAAATAAATCATCTTACCTGCCCATGCAGTCCATCTGTTTCAGTCTGGGAGTAAAGTGACGATGCCTTATTACAGGTCTTCCTGCCTTTTGCTGAAAGGAAGAAACGTTGCTTAAAATCAGTTCATTGGGCTGCTGAATGAAGCAGTGAGATGATATTTCTATTGTCTCAGACTATCTCAGGTGACTTCCCTGTCTCATGCATTTTAATTTGCTACCTTACTTCCTCTAATCCTATTGAAGCTTTATGTTGGAAGGTTCCAGTGTCTGTCCTCTTAGCTGAATTCTGACCTCTATAAGTTCTGCAGCATAAGTGAATGATCTGAGATTGTTAATGGGTTCACTTCTGCCTTCTTAAGTGTGTTGGTGTGCTCCTCTGTTATGAGGAAATACATAAAAACATTTATTCCTCCTGCAAAGCCTTCCACATCTTTTAACCTAAATACTATCATACGAACTTTCAGAAATCTTCGTTATTTTCTTATATATGCCTTTGTTGGTCCCTCTGTTAATTCTCCTTTATTTGAAATTATATTCCAGTCGCTGGTATATATAGTATCCCTTGATGGAAAAGCATTGCCTCAATCAGCATTTTCAACTGTATTTTGATGTCTTAGGTGGAATATAAACATCTGCACAGGCTGTTCTCCTGTCATTCCAGAATTCTCTATCCAAAGCTTTTCTCACTTCTACTTTCTCCTTGTTTGTGACAGTCCATTGAATTACCACCCCTTCTTGTAGCACCTTGATAACTTACACAGAGATCCTCTCTTTACTAATATATTCAGCCTGATATAGGTGTGTTTACGCCAATATTACTAGGTATAGTTTATTCTCTTTAATCTGCATCCATATCGTGTTTCTCTTCATAGAGTCAGTTGGATCATTTACATTCCATATTATTACTCTAAGCGTTCCCATATTTTCTTGTTTTGTACTTTTTCCTTCCTACTAGGTTATTTCCTCTAAATCATCTATTTTTGGATAACAGACCCTCATAATGTAGCTGTGTGTATTTACACAGGCTATATGCTTTTGTGAAATGGAATTTCTCTTTTTCTCCCTTCAGGTCTTCTTTAAAATTTCTTAACAAAACAGTCCTTCTAGAAACTATTAGCAAGTATAGTAGTCCTAGAGCAAAACATCCCAAGGTGTGATCAAGCCCTGTAGCAGGCATCCCCGCCATAGGCTCTACCTTTTATATTTCTTTTATACTTTTCCATGCACAGAAGCACATCTGAGCTTGATTTTCTGCTTCTGGTCTTAATCATTTTTCCAACAAGACTTCATTTTTTCATTTTTTGTGCTTTTATGCTCCACTGCCACCTTGCTTCTACCTCCCCTTTTATCATTTTCCACTTAAATACATTTTAGATTATTATTTTTTTTAATCAGTAAACATGCCTTAAAAATGAAGAATTATACTGGAAAATGGTTGTACATGTCTGCAAAAATACAATTAACTTTATCAGAACTACTCACAAATAAAGCATGCATTATTAAATAGGCGTCCGTTTATACAGGTGATCCCCTAGCGCCAGTCAAAAAAATGCAAAAGAACAAAAGTATTAAATTGTGAACAAAAATCACTAAAAATTTTCAGAACCAAATGCACTTAAAACTAACAAATGTCCATGAACCATATCTATAATATAAATTAAAGGGATAAAAGTTGTGTGCCATTTCAGATTTCACATAACATTTGATGTTAAAGTATTCATTAAGCTCTGGTGGTGTATCAGCTGCAAACAACTGCAGTCACATTTCATTCACATCCAACATATTTTTGTAGTCCCCATCCCCTTACATTAACATCCACACGGGCAATGGCAAAAAATGTTGAAATTCACACACAGTTCCACATTTGCATAAAGTATCATTTATATCCTTTTTTTCTGAAAACATAAGTATGCTCATACATTTGCTGCAATAATCTCCATGTGTTTTTTTCCATGTAGAAGCTCTTGCAGCTTATGCATATTACAGTGTAGACCACTGGCACGTGTAATATACTCTTAACTCCAAATGTCCTATCAAATTTCTTAAATTCATTGTGCATCCACTATTTATATATCTACATTCTGTGTACATACTACAAGGATACGTGTCAGTAGGTTTATTGGATATAGAAATAATAGGTCTGAAATTAACGTTCCTTTCAAATACCTATTTTATTTTTATTTTTTTGACAGATCTAGAAAATCGCCTACTATATTAACCAAATCCTAATTACCTAGGAAGGACAATCTTTCAGGTGTTTTTAATTTTATTTCTTATGCTTACACTGTCTACAGTCCTTGGTACAGAGAAATTGTTCTTATAATGTGTATTATTCAGTGGATTAATATTAAGTGGAAGACTCTCAATCAAAATAGTTGCAAACTTTGTATTTTTCTTAGTGACCACCTCTTGAGATATTTCCTTCAGCTTACCCCTGGAGTATCCTTTGTGTATGAATAGATCAATGAGAATATCTACTTCCTTATTAAATGTTTCTCTGTGCACATCCTAGACACCAATATAAATTGTCCACGTGCCACATTCTACTATGTAAATTCCAGGCCACAACTCTGAAAGTGTAATTAGTTATTTATAAAAGTGGCTGTGTGATGTAAACCACTAACAAAACTAAACACTGCTGTCATTCATTTCCAATTTAATTTCAAGAAAATTAACTGTCAGACCTTTATCATAATACATAAATAGGAATAACTCTGTGTCATTCTTTTAACTCTTTTAAAAAATATCAAGTAATGCATGCTCTCTATTCCAAATAAAAAAGATATGATAAAGCAAGGCCCTATCCGCCTGAGGTGGCTCTAAAAGATTTTATGCATGTGGTCAAATTTCCCCCGGTCAGTTTGAATACCTACTTGGGTTTCCCCTCATAACAGGCTGCTGGCTTAATGGAATTAGCTTGGTTGACAAAAGTAAGATAGATAGATAGCCAGTCAGCCAGATAGACAGATAGAACCAATAACGAAATTATGTAAAGAAAATCCAATTGCCACTAACCAAGAACCAAATTAGCAAAAGATGGGGCTGCTGTGGCCCCCATGGCCACTGCTATGACTTAACTTCTGTGAAAAACAAAAAAAATGTTGGGTACTAAAAGCTGTATTAAAATGTGGTGTTACTAAAATCCATTTGGGCACTGACAAATACTCAAAAAAAATGTACATCCTTATTTATTTTGTGTTCTATAAAATTATATTCTTACAACATGCCAATAATTCCCAGGAATTTCAAATACAGAAACTCATATCTTGTGCCATATGATTCAATAGATATATATATAGATATATAGATAGATATACAGATATATATATACATATATATATATATATATATATATATATATATATATATATATATATATATAAAAAAATCAAGACGCATAAAAACAGAGTTATGGAACCTCCATTATCTATGATGAGGCTGAAGGGAAGATTAATGCCTTCTTAGCTGAATTTTAAGTACCCCAAAAAAACTGCCTATTCGGGAAGGGTGACAAGGAAATTGTCGAAAGTGTCCCAGTTTAAATAACCCCTGGTATAACAAATCAAGTAAAATCAAGTAATATAGCTTCATACTTATTAAAACTGTCAATGGTAAGGAACAAATTAACTGAGTGTTAACTTTTATTGTCTGTTAATAACTGCTCAAGCCACTTACTGCATGATTGGCTGTCAGTAGGTTTATAGGTTTATAGAAGGTTACTGGGCTATTGGCCCTAGGACCTTTACTAGCCATGTTATACCCTTGTTCCCTTATTAACCACGTTGTATGGTCTATATTTCCAGTGTGAGTCTATGATCAGCACCTACTGCCTTTATCCACGAGGGACATAGGTGACACCCCCAGGTAAATTTATGGTTTCCCATCTAGTTGTCTAAGTTATGCTTAAATAGGGGTATTGAGAAGCTCTGTTTTACATGAATTGAGAGTTTGTTCCAGAGAAGTGGTCATCTTTAGGAGACATATCTGTCACTCCAACATGTCCTGTTAATGTTGCAGGCTAGGTTACGATCCCTAGACTGAGTAAATCTTGTCCTGTTTAACTTGTGGATGTGCAACTTTTCCATTAGGCAGGGTCCAAGACTGCTCTGTAGGCCAGGCACAAGTTGCCTATAAGATACAGAGTACAGTGACAGGGTCTTCAGTCTGTCCATGTATGTCACATGTTGAAGGCATGAAATTTGCTTGGTGGGAAACCTCTGAGGTCTCTCCAACTGCTGCAGGTGTCTGGTGAGGTACATACAGAAGGGAGCCTTGTACTCTATTAGTGGTCTGATGAGGGATGAATAAAAGGGAGTTATAACATCCTTAGGTCTGGATGCGATGCCCTTTCTTATGAGATGTGCAACATAGAAGGCCTTCCTCACCACTGTGGACACATGGTGATTGAAGTTAAGGTTACTATCAACCTGTGTTCCCAAGTCTCTCACCACAGGGTTTGAGCTAAGGTGGATACTGTTAATACTGTAATTTGTAGGGACTTCTCCTTTGCCAAAAGGGGTAATAATGCATTTTTTTTTTTGCATTTAGCTTAAGTCTGTGGCTTTGGCACCAATCATTTGTCTGTGTAAGCCCTTTTTGTAGTATGTCAACATAGTTGGGGGACTCAATGATTGCACCCAGTCATACCTCTCAACCATACCAAATTTCTTGTTTTTTACCGGTTTGAGGTCCAAATAATGGGGTGCCACGATTCCCGAGTGGCACCCCTTAATTTCTGAATTTCCCATTTTTTTGGGGGGGGTTCTGGCTTTTTTGGGCTGACGCCATCACGTGCAGAGGCATGCGCAATGACGTCAGCTCCATGAACAGCCTGCCAGCCTGTCAGAATTGGCTCAGCTCAAGGGATTCAGTGTACATTTTGGCCAACCAGCAGAAGTAAAACATAGCGGGTAAGCCATGCGTTTCCCAGATGCTCCAGGTAAGGACAAGTAAAACTAACTTGAATGGTACTGAGATTTCACGGTTTCTTTTACAAGCTTGAATGGTAGCATCTCATGCGACCATTTACAAGCACTGGGTACTGCATTTGGTGTGGGCTTGAATGGTACTGAGACTGAGTGGTTTCTTTCTTTTACAATTATAAGCACAGGGTCCACAGTGCATGTGTGTTAGACCTGGTGTAAATACTAAGACAACTTAGACACATCTTCATAACAAACAAAAATGCAAAAAAACATGTAGCTACAGCATCTTATTTTAGTTCTGAGCACATTTTAAAAAGAAGCGCATTTATATCTGCCATGCCATTTTCTCAAAATGTCTAACCTGATTTTAATTTAAACATTCTATGGACTTTGAATATCCTATCATTCCCTGGTCCACAGTTTAAGACAAGGTTCTGTTTCCTTAGGCAGGTTTTCTCTTGATCAATTAAGATTCAAGGCATCCTCTGCTTGCGATAGATGAAAGTAGGGGTGTGTGTGTGTGTGTGTGTGTGTGTGTGTGTGTGTGTGTGTGTGTGTGTGTGTGTGTGTGTGTGTGTGTGTGTGTGTGTGTCTGTGTGTGTGTGCATGTGTGTGTGTGTGTGTGTTTGTGTGTGGTGTGTGTGTGTATATGTGCGTGCATGTGTGTGTGTGTGTGTGTGTGTGTGTGTGTGTGTGTGTGTGTGTGTGAGTGTGTGTGTGTGTGCAGGAGTGTGTCAGTGATTCATAAGGTAGATCTGAGGCATGGGTACATATTCAACATAGAATAACATATGCATTAGCCAGTTCAGCAGCAAGCAAATACTTCCTGTGATAAGAGGACAGGACAGTTACCTGATTTACTTGTTGTGAAGATCCCAAGGGGAAATCAGAGCTATGAGTTGATGGACTTTACTGACAGAGTCACAAGTTTTTTAAGTGTTATATACATTATGAATTGGAGTAAATTTAATCCAGTTTCCATTTATGGATGTTATTTTGCTCCTTTTTACCTTGCTCAAGCATTGTTGCTTAAGTGCTATGGCTGATCATATTTTCAAGCTTTTTACAAATTATATCAATACATTGTAGCTCAGTATCCTCAATATCATTCTGTTATTCTTTTCTCAAGGTCATGACATCACAGGAAAAGAATAAGTACTGATTTGCTTGCTTTATTGATATTTTCCAGTTAATTCAAAGTATAATAAATTAAGGGTATAGGCACATAAAGACCTCACATGAAGAGTGCTGGGGTTCTCACTCCTAACAAAGACATTTCTTGTTATTATAGCGGGTAACACCAGACCATTTATTTCACTAATGTAAGAGTGATTCGAATATTAAGAGTGATTCTTTTATGTGCAAAACAAAATGGTATATGAGGCAATGTATTTTGAGTATTAAAGAATCAATTGACGCAGTAAATCTAGGTAGATCACAGTATGAAGTAAATATGTTTTTGTTAACTGATCACTTAACTTCAGTTGTATAATAGCTATTAATCTTATACTCTATCTTAAATTTAGTCCAGTTCTGCTATGTGGGACAATCATAACATAGAGATGGGTCAGATCATAGCCCAGGATACTTGATGCAGTCTGTCTGTTGTATATTTTGGCCAGATGGTTCATTCCCAGCAGGATTTGATAATCAGCTTAGCCTTAACAACATGAAATGCAACAGAATTTCCTTTGGTAAATCTACTACTGCATACTAGATATATATATATATATATATATATATATATATATATATATATATATATATATATATATATATATATATATATATATATATATATATATATATATATATATATATATATATATATATATATATATATAAACACATTCCACTTAAATGTAATTTCAAACAGTCATCAGGGACTTGGGTATGTATGTTAATAACATATTTTCCTATGACCACCATGTCCTTACAGTGGTTACAAAATCTTTACAGCTTTTACAAATTTCTTTCATGGCATCTGCTCAGGGTCCATACAAGTTATAGTCCCACTTTATTCATACCTTATTATACTTATTCTTGAATATACTGAACATTTTAGTGTGTATCTTGATAAGCTTCTAAATCAGCTTGAAAGACATCAACCTTTCCTTGCCAACAAAGAGCTCTGGTGTCAATACCCTTAGCTACTCTGATAGACAAAGAGACCTGCCTCTATTGTCACTGTTACAGGGACTCATGAGGATTGTTTTCTGCCTAGCTTTCCATGCTATGGATGACCCAGAATTTTTTAACTCCTTTCCCAAACATAATCAGTGGTAAAGCAAACACCTACTCTGAAGACTAAACCTGCTACCACATCAACATCAAATGGCATGAGAGATATCTAACTCAACAGATCCCCAGTTCTGGAATAGAATGCCCTACCTATCAAGCAAAGTACTTACTTACCAACCTTTTAAAGCCGATTGGATGACTGGCTGGATGATAGTAAATTTCCGCTGGGGGTATGTGGAGTAAACCTACTTAACGGGGACACTGTTAGCCTCTCACCATTATTTGGTGATGTGGTTGAGCTTCACAATAGTCTTATTAGTCATAAGTTTGTTAAGAAGTTTAAGAACCTGTGAAGCTATGAAACCACCATTGATGGGCATCAACAGCATATCTTTATTCACTAAATACAGTGCAAAAATGTATTTACAACACTAATTATACCTTACGTAATGGCAGTTTACAGTTCAATAAAATTACATCTGTATTTTCCTACCTGTTTCTCTTATTATTTATTCCTGATGTAATTAAATCATCAGCTGTCAAGTAAAATATATTTGATTTTGGTTACTATATGACATAGAGAAAATAAATTGCACATTCATTTCTAGTTATACCCCAACTAAAGGTAATAATTAACATGTTTAATGTTCCTCAATAATTTCCCCATGTAATGTTAGAGCTTGTGAAGAGCACCCACATGTGTAGCTGAAGAGATATGGGTTCCATCCTGCCCGACTCTGGTGACACCCCTATAGGCCCAACACACCAAGATGGCAAGAGGGACAGATTTTATTCCAGGTGACACATCTAGTTTAAAAAGGCAATAGTACAACCATAAACAAATTATTTCAACAGTGCACCAGTTAGCAATAAGTCAAGGTGAGAATATGCATGCAGTGAAAACATACATTCACCCTCTTCCCCAGAACTCAACAGAAGAAAGTCTTGACATTCAAACATGCACAAAGAAAGCAATATCAATGAGCAGTAAAGCTTTATAATGCAGCAATCCAAACACAAAAAATGCAATGTCATTAAGCAATAAAAGAGTTATAATACAACAATACAGATATGAGAAAATGCAATGTTATTGAGCAGCAAAATTCTTGAAGACAGCAGTACTAACATGAGCAGAATGCAATGTCATTGAACAATGAGGATTTAGACTGCAACAATACAAATATGAGAAAATGCAATGTCATTGAGCAGTAAAGATTCTTTAAGGCAGCAGTATTAACATGGCAACATGCATTATCATTGAACAATAGAAATTTATAGTGCCACAGTACAAATATGAGAGACTGCAATGTCATTCAGCAGTACTAACATCCTCTACCCCCTTGATCAATTCTAAACAGACCAACTATGAAACATTCTATTATATCCTGTTCACTGGCGAGTGACTATTTACAGTCTTGCTGCTGGCATGATGGGGCCCAAGTTGGAGTTCATATAGATCCCAGTTATTTGTAATTCACAAAGCATTTGTGGGGGGACCACAATCTTATAAAAAATATAAAATGACGGCCGGAGCCTCTCACCACTCCGTTGAGAATATCCTAGTGACCAGGCACCATGGTTCCTCTGATGAAAAAGGTAGAAAATCACCTACCAGAGCTCTGGTAATCATCTATGGCTTCTCGGCACTAGGCCCCAGGGAACTCTTTTTCTTGCTGAATCATAGCAGGCATGGAGCTACTGGTTTCAGAATTTTATCCGGATCCCTCAAAATACCATCATCAGGAGTTCAGCTAGAGACAGACACAATCTGCTACTTCACTTCTCTATCCCAAAGCACTAGAAAAGAAAATCCAGTCATGCTGCAAGGCCTATTTCCCTTCAGCTAGTGTTCCAGTCTCTCTTTTCACTTTTGAAATTGTCTTTTATATTCCTGAAAAGGAGCTCCACCTTGTGGTGTAATGGAAAACTTCAGTCTATTACTTCTACATGAAATACAGTGGGCGCTACACTTGCCATCATCTTTACTGACAAAATATTACGAGTTTGAAGAATAATTTGTGTGCAAACCTGTAACAATTTGCTAGACAAATAATTATATTTGTCACGGTCCTAATAAATACACAAACAGCCACAGATGTTTGACAACCTTTATTGTGATAAATTGCTTAATAACATAACTTTATTGAAACATAAAAGACATAAACAACATAAGGGCAGCATTCGCCCTCACCCCTTGAATACAGTTAGCTAACGAAACAACAAAACTGTTTCCGACATCAATCAAATCAACATACAGGCAGCATCCCCGCTCACCCATATATACAATAGCCAAAGACAAGGCAGTGTACCCGCTCACCTTGGATAAACAACAAAGACGGTGTCCTCACTCACCTTAATTCCTCAATTTTCCGTCCACCATCCTGTAGAAGGGGAACATAAGAGGGTCCACTTTACAAACTGCACTAAATTATTCTTGCTTTATCATATTTTCATCCAACTAGGAGGTGGTCTTTGATTTCAAGGGACTTCTGGTCTATAATGCTGACTTTATTTCAACAAATTCTAAGCAGTCCACCCACCAGCCTTTAGAGGGCTGTTCCTCCACAAACAATACCTTTCTTCACAAGATCCTCCACCATCAAACCCAAATTAAGGTTAAATAAATCCAAACCAAAATCATTGAGGTGAACACCATCCGGTCTATACCACACTGGATCCTTACTGTCAAACTCTACATGCCGGACCGTATGTACCCCAATTTCTCACAAATATTTTGCCAACTTAAAACTGACATATCTGTGAGCCTTCACGGTGGCAAAATTCCATGTCCCTTTCCATACCAACCAAGGAATAATCTCAGACAAGATAAAAACCATCCCCGGATACATCCTCTGCAATGCTAAAATGTCCTCACAAACTTGACAAAACAACTGCCTCTTTGGTACCCTGCCTAAGTCATTGCCACCTGAATGAATTACTAACAGCTGATGCAACCCCCACTTAACCTGTAACCCATTAAATTCTTGCAATATTTGACTCCACCTTAGCCCTCTAACACCATGCCAAATGATTTTTAAGCCAGAATGATCCAAACCCAGATTTATGCCATTGGGTCTAACTTCCGCACACCTAGCAGCCCAGAATATGAAGGAATGGCCCAAAATGATGATCCGTCTCTGATCTAAGAGGAGAGAGAAAAAAATTAAACAACAAAGCATCTATAAACTATTCAATATAATTCAAAAAGGCATTGGATGTCCACCGACCCACCCATTTGATTACTTCCACTGACCTACCTTCCTTAGCCAGATCCGATGCCCTACCCATCCAAAAGGAATGTGAAGAAAACTTATCCCCTTGCAAACCCACATTCCAAAATGCCCTTCTCATAACCACATTCAATTGCTCGCCTGTCAATGCTTTACCATTCACTGTTGAAAAACTAACCCTTGAATTCTACCCTTCTGTGTCCCACACAACTTCCTTCCCCAAACTAGTGGACATCTCCAAGCTACCTCCACCTCCTCTAAAACAACAAGTGGCTCAAGCCCCTCCTGATCTGTCTTCGAAGAACACAATCTAATTATGCACCGCCCTAGGTAATATCAATACATCCTCCAATACCAATGAACCCAATAACTCTGACACACGAAACACACCGCAATAGATCCAAACACTAACTGTACACCACAACACATACTCATCTAAACAACCACACACTTTACCCAAACCCTTTAACAATATTTTCTAAATACTTTTCATAACTGGCCATCTCTTATTCTTCTGCTCCCTTCAACTCTAGCCCACCCTTTTAACACTCTACTCACCACCCATGACCTAGTGATATCCTCTAATCCAACCAACCGAGTACATGCAGCAATGGCTGCTAAGGCCACCCTCACCATTCGTACTGCCCTTCCCTGCCCCTTCAACATGGCTAGATAATGTAATAGTAAATTCTCAGACCACATGCAGTCCTCATCAGATAACTGCCGTAAATATTTATCAAATTCAAGGAATGCCCTACCGTAAGTTCATCTCGTGGATGCTGCCCATGATTGTTGCACCAACCTGCCAGTCACTATTGCCCAATCTGCCAAATACTGGGTGGGACAACTGATGGATGCAAAGCTGCTTCCAGAGCCACCTGATGGAATCTGCAGAACTGAAAACGAGACAAACTATCAACTATCTCATTCGAATCCCCCGGTGCATGCAACCCTGTAAAAGAAAAGTTAATCAGCAAGCTATGCAACCCCAATTTCCTAAGAATAAAGAACAAGTGAGGTGCTTTAGGTATTTTTATCTGTAGCACTCTCACCCCCACAGAATTATCTGAATGGAATACCACCCTCTGCCTCTTCAAACGATCCTGCCATACCACTGAAGCAGCCTAGATTGGCATCAACTCCAAAAAGGCAATATCCCACTTCAGCTCCTCTGACCAATGCTCCAGCCATGGAACAGCAAACCATTGACCTGCAAAGTAAGCACCCATTCCTGACCCCCCAGCTGCATCAGTAAACAACTGCAGTTCTACTTGTGTAACCCAATCCAACTGCCAAAATGAAATCCCATTAAACTGTTGTAAAAATTCCATCCACAAATCTAAATCCTCTCATGCCAGCTTACTGACTCATACTCTGTGGTGCTTTCTCTTACGTCCTTTCAACAAAAATGCCACAGACTGACAAAAAGTCTGCCCAGGATGCACCACCCTGCACACGAAGTTCAACAAACCCAACAATTCCATAACATCCTTCACCCGAACCTTAGGCCTAGACTTCACCATATGATCTTGTCCTGCAGCCTAACCATCTTACCTTGAGGCAAACAAAACAAACCCTGCTCTGCATTTACCATCAACCCCAAAAATTAAGGCCCTCGCCGGGCCCTCCAACTTATACTTAGCCAAAGGTACCCCAAGGCCTCACACACCCCCACACATCCCCACAAACTCTTGCATAGCTACCTGCGTCCCTTGCCTACCTTCCCCCACCAATAAAAAAATTATCTAAATAGTATATGGCTTGCTGTTCCTCCACCCTCTGCTGCCATATCTAGTGCAACACTGAGCTAAACTACTCAAAAGTAGCACATGCCATCACACATCCCATAGGCATGGCATTGTCAAAATAAAAGTTGTCCCCTACCACCATGCCTAATAATGGCCAATCCTCCTCCCTCACAGGTAGCAAATGAAAAGCTGACTCAATATCTACTTCCTTGAAACTCCTAATGACCCGAACTACATCATCCAAAGATGACTATGTTACTCTAGCCTCTTCACTGGGAATGAAATCATTCACTGACTTCACTCGCAGGGTACAATAAATTATGAATTAAGCGAAATTCACCCTGCTTTTTATTTGGAACTAAACCTAACAGTGGCATCTTAAAGTTAGGGAAAGGACAGTAACAAAAAGGACCTAACACCCTCCCAGCCTGACACTCTTTGTCAATCAACTCTTGCAAAATCACCTCTCTGCCCTTGACAGACCTCAAATTTCTCATCACCCTCCCACCCCCCACCAATGCAGACTTAATTGAAAACCCTTTGCAAAAACCTTCTATTAACTCCCCTGCTACCACCGGCAGCGAATAATGTGTCAAGTCTTTTAATACATTCACCTTAATAGGTGAATGGTTCCCCAAAACTTCCTCTACATCCTCGAAAGGAACCCCCTTTGGCCACAAAATTTAACCACACCCTCTAGCAATGCTGAACAGGAACTATTCCAACCTCTTATATCCCCAAAATGCAGTGCCTGACCCCCAACATGACCCCCACCCCCCACATTGTGCCAATGCGTGCACCCCCATACACTTCAAGCAAATATGAGCAAATCTACAACCCACCCAGGAACACCTACCAGCATTAAAAGCCCAACATATCCTTGCACCTCCCTCAGATGGCTGAGATAATCTGCTACCCCCTCCACTGGTATCCATCATGGTGCAAAATATTTGGTCATACCATAACCATGCATAACTGGGCTTCAACCTCTGCACTTACCTAATAGCTAAAAAAATTAGCCAAAAGAGGAAGAGTCAGTGAAGTGTCCCTTTTCAAACACACCACCATATAATAAATGAAACCTAGGACCCAATCATCCCATGTATTAGCCAGAAACCTCCCCACCCTTTTGTGACCTATTGCAGCCAAGAGGTCCTTCCCATTAGCTGTGTCCACTTCCATCAACTGTTGAACCCCATCTGCATCAATCAATTCAAAAATTTTGAAAACTCCCCTTTCCTAATCTTCTCCTTTACTAACAGAGATATGTGCAGGGTCAACAAAACGAGAGCCCCTTCCTGTCGCAGAGCCTGTGATGTCAACCAATTCCCTGGCCATAAGCCAAAATCAGACCCTACCTCACGGACATCCGGCCCTAACTCCTGATCTAACAGGGACAGGGTATACTCAAAACCCCCTCCACACCCAGCTAAATCCTCCAAATCGCTACCCAGTAGCCCCCTATGGATACCCTCACTGCCCCCTAACTCACCCACCCCACACCTGCTCCAGTCTCCTCACCCCCCCAAGCTTGATGAATTATTACCTGCAGCTGATACAGGGGGCATCATCACCTCTGTAGCCTTCTCCGCCAATGCTGTCTGCTTGGCTTTCTTCACCCTTGATGCCTGGGTTGTAGTCATCTGCCACTTCTTAAGCATGGTCACACCCTGCATGCTTGTTGGTACCTCAGCAGGAATGGCATTGAAGAAATCTTCAACCTGTGCTACAATACTGGCCCGTCTCTGTCTTAAAGCCTCCACCATAATCACCTAGAAAGAAACAAAGAAATTAATGACAATAAAATTAGGCAGAATAAAGTTAATCTCAATAACTATCTATTCTGCCACAAAACCATTTGCACACCAGCCATACACACTGTAGTCACTATCGCCCTACGTCCCCCCCCCCCCAAATCCCAGAAGAAGAAAAAAAAAAAAACTTGACTCATCATCATACCTTTGTCTTAATATTAATCCTATCTAAATCACTACACATATACCTCTCCTGCCTAAGCATGCATCAGCAGCAAGCTAAATTGTCTCCACTCTCTCTCTCTTTTTTTTTTGATCATATATACAGAAAAACAGCAATCAAGGATTGCCCGCACTACCGTGCATGCGCAGAAAGCCGCACAGCTCGATAAGCCCGGGAAAGCAGAGCATCTCTGCTCTGCTCCCTCAGCACTAGACAACCAGGAAACCATACAAGGACAAGAACCAGACTCCACCATCACCACGCCCACCACAGAACCACATTAGATCATCAGGGAGAAAAATTAAGCAGCCATCCCACACAACAAACCGCTAGTCCACCAGGGTAGCAAACTAACTGAGCAGCCATCCCACACAAGCACCATACACTAGATCACCAGGGAAGAAACCAAACAGCCATACCATACAACAAAACCGCTAGACCACCAGGAAACAAATGACCAAACAGCCATCCCACACAAGCACCATATGCCAGCACTAGACCAATGCAGAATGAACAAACAACAACATCCATACAACCCTCTTACTCCATCCCCACTCAAACACCACACAAACACACTAGGCCATGGAACACGGCCATGCTACCTACCACCGCACGCCAACACTAGACCCCAGGGATGAAGGCTAGGGGGTTAACTGCTTTAAAAGCAATGGGCTTGAAAAGCAAGGGATTCAAGAATCCCCTTTACTTATTTCTCTCTTTTTTTTTTCTTTTGAATATCCATAGAGCGCCACACTGGCACCATTGCGCATACGCATCCGGCCGTTAACAGTCAGAAGGCCCGTGAATTACCACAAAACCTCCTCTATGGACCATGCAGCACTAGACCACCAGAGAAAGTTAAACAATAACAAGAAACTTAACAGCCCACCATTAGACCACCAGGGAAGCTAAACAGTAGCAAGAAACTTAGCGCAACACTAGATCACCAGGGAATGCAATACTACACAACTTATAAATGGTGCAGCACTAGACCACCAAGGAAAGCTAAACAGTAGCAAAAACTTAACGGCACAGCACTAAACCACCAATGAACGTAATATTACACAAACTTATAAACGGCGCAGCACTAGACAACCAGGAAAAGGTAAACAGTATCAAGAAACTTAATGGCACAGCACTAGACCACCAGGGAATGTAATAATACAAATAAACCGCACTAGCCCACCAGGGAAAGTTAATAAATACACAAAAACCTTCCTAATAACCTAATAAGCCTATTAAAATACTCCTTTCACCTAAAAGCCAATGCCACCACGGCCTCAATTAACTGGAAAACAAGCCCCACACCAGAAACAGACCTAACACGACATTTAAACTTTCTGATATATCCGTTATAAGGGGAAAAAAAAGGGAATCTTTAAAAACCCAACAAGGCTGTACTCACCTCACTACTTATAACTAGCCAAGGCCTACCTTACTCACAACCTCAGGTCGTCTGGGACATGATCCTACCTCATAACAAGACCACACCAAAATGTGCTTATTCATTCTGGATTTCCTTTCAAAACCTTTCAAGCCACACCCCTAACACTACCTCACTTCCCTTCAAATCCCAACTCACTTAACCCTTTCCTAACTCTTCTCATCTACCCAAATAACCTAGTACAGCTACCACCCAGCACCCCCCTCCGACATTAAACAGTCCCATGACAAATTTGTCTGTGCCAAACTTCACTTCCCATTGTTTTAATAGCAATACGAAAGATCCATTGTTTGCATCCTTATCCCATTGTCCAGCATATATATTCAGGCTCAGCCTAGCCACACAGTCATTTCAGTCTACTATTGATTACATTCTATCAGACATTTCATATCTGACTTTAAGGATCTGACTCCATAGAAAAGGTAAGCAGGTCTATTTCTTCTTCATCATCATAAGTCTGATGAGATTTTTTTCAGCCTAGATATTGTTGTTTTGACAGCAGTTTACACCTGCGTCTCATCTTAGTACAATGCTATCAGAGTTACTAGGAAGGTTAGTGTGTACTTTCCATCTTTTATACTCATTATTACATCAGTAAATTGCAATCTCTGCTGCAAATTAGTCCACATTTAGCTGTTGCCATAATTGCCATAAAATGTTCCTTTTCATTTCACTTTACAAACTGCACTAAATTATTCTTGCTTTATCATATTTTCATCCAACTAGGAGGTGGTATTTGATTTCAAGGGACTTCTGGTCTATAATGCTGACTTTATTTCAACAAATTCAAGCAGTCCACTCCTTCGTCACATTAAGGCAGCCTGCCCTGATTTGAATTGTTCCTTTTTGTTTTATTTTCCAGTCTAAACTGTTGTCGATCAATATACAATGACTAACTATATGTCTAGACTGCCTTGTCATGTACCTTCTGTGCTTTTACTTTATTCTGAACATAGCACCATATTGATCATGCACAAAAGTCACATCAGTATTTTTGCATACATCCATTTATCTCACTTATGCTACAAAAAGTCCCGGGGAATGCCTTTAATTCATGCAGAATTACATCTTGTATAGTTCTAATATCATTTGCATTTAGTGCTATCATAATTTTATAGTCAACTTCACCATTTTCTGGGTGGGCCACAGCCTCTCTGTCAACCTCAAAATGTTTTCTTGCAAAATCACCTCCTCTCCATTTCTCACTGTTTCCATGACATTGCGATACTCAGGACACTTTAATCCAGCAAGACCATAAAATTCATTTCAAATAATCAACTTTAAATCAGACAAAAAATCTTTAATATGATTGTGCTCAACAAAGTCCCAGAGGGGATATCCCACCACAGTAAGCATGTGATGTGAAAACCTCTGACTTCTGGAAACGAGCTGATGTTTTTGTGCCATTGAGAAGTTCAGGGTATTTATATCAAAACCTCTTTTCATCAAGAGCTTTTCTATTTCAGCATGCATATCAGTAGCAAAACCTAACATAATTAATACATTACAACAATTATCATTAATATTCCACAGAGTCCTATTAATCTCATAGGAAAAAAGTTGTAGATCTTTAAAACTTGTTATAAGGAAAGATAATGCCCTATGGGATATCTAAATTCAGCAGCTTATGTCAACAATATGTTTACAAATAGAACAAACTGATAGTAAAACTTCATCACTGGATATATTTAGGTACACGGATATTTCCATTGTGAACCTGTGATCATTCACTTCTCCTAGCATACATATCCTTTCTATATTGTACCAATTTTATATTTCAGCTTAGTGCTTCCCTTGTTTTAAATCATATTCCATTTGTCCCAGTGTTTTGTCAGAACACATTAATTAGGTTTTGGGGGTATGCAGGTTGGCATCCACGTACTGTAACTAAAATCATTCAGTTTAAACCATAATGAATTTGTTATACAAATAATCTTGTGAGACACAGTCAGAATTATGTTAACTCTTTTTCACTAGCACTATTTGTAAACATATTCATTGCCCTTCCATCCATAATCTACAGAACTGCTCTGCTTTGACTCGTATAAGAAAACTACCCCTGAAGATATCACACTGACAAAATTAATTCACTGAATATTTTTGGGGCTGTATTCCCCCATTAGTGGATTTGTCCAGGCTTTTTGTGCTAAGAGGCTGAGAGCTATGGTAAGAACTGAATTTACTAAATGATAGTCATGGTGGTAACATTACATTTTATTCTATCAACTTTCCAAGATTATACAAGCAATGTTTAAAATGTGTCCATGGACTCCCTGGTTTTTGGGCTTTTGTCACCTTTTCCAAATTTCTTGTGCTGCAAAGTTGAGAGATACAGTTGAGAGGATTTTACAAGGAGCTGAGAGCTTCAGGGAAAGAGAAGTTTAGTGCTGATTATGCCACGTCTGCTTGCATTGTTAGCAACATAACAGGTAGAATACTCGCTTTTGATGCAGAAGGCTGTGGGTTCTACTCTCACAGTATGTAGGTGCATTGCTGATACTGTACTGTCTTGTAATTTTAAAGGGGGTGGATGCTGCAGTCCTGAGAATGTCCTCTCTTTTTCGGCAATAACGAGTAACTATGAACCTGTTATCAGTTTGTCATCCATTCCCTATTGCAATATTACTAGCTTATCATTTTTTTAATGGAGCATAGACAATTTATTCCTCAAGGGTAACAGGCACTTTATTTGTAGATGAAAGAATGAAATATAAAGTTGTTTGCAGGCAGCAACCTCTTCATTAGTTACAAATTTCTTTAATGCAGAATTATTTAGATGATTTTTACTTCTGTAGAGATTGTGAATATTTACTGATACTGGTGGATTGTAGAAGTTTGAGTAGACTTTTATGACGGAAATATTCTGAACTGGGCAGTTTTATCATTATTGGTAACTCATTTTGTTTCATTGTTTACTGGAAAATGTTCAAAACAATAAATTTAAAATGCCTTCTTTAATAACTGTACTGTATTATACAAGGAATATAATTTACTACAATCGAGAAGGTGTATCAAAGAACACATGTATGTTTCGAGTGGAAGGGGTCTATGATTTACCTGGCACTGGCCAGATGCATTTTCTTTGAATGTGGATTTCAATGCTGTTTCAATGAATGTGAGTTTCAAGGGCAGTTAAGTTGTAATGCTTCTATTTTCATTGTGAAACTGCATTGCTTTGTTTAGCAGATGTCTATTAGTGTTTGTGCTGTAAAATGTAAAATTAAACTTTTAAATGAAATCCAAATCATTGTAGAAGTAAAGCAATATGTGCATTACAGTGTTTATGGTAAACGGGGTGAAATAGCCAAGTAATCGGACATTGAAAGCTGCAGGGGGGAGGGCTGTGTATGGGGAGGCCCCATTTGACCATGATTTTGTGAAGGGAGAAGGGTGGCAAACTCAAACACAGCCCTGGATGGCACAAATTGTAGCTACACCACTGATCAGTAGGCCATGGAGAGTGACTTTTGAAGGTCCTAGCAAACTATAATATTATTTTGCCAAGATTAGAATATTGCCTACCATTAAATGCCCTACTTCTACCGTAAAACCCACATACTGCAAGTCACCAAAAACAAATCTTAAGGTTCATCATCTTCTCCCTTCCCAGTGAACATCATTGCTACACATTTACAAAAATGGTTGCCATTTACTACAAACTCTGAGGTCATATTTTGGTTGTCTGTTCTTCAGTTTGCGTTTGAAAGTTGATATCCCACAATTCCATTGGTGTGGGTGGGGGCTACATAATTATATATGCAAATTTAATGTTAATCAGCATACAGATTTGTACCTATTTTTCATGGGCCTTTCTTCAGATTTTTGATGTTTCCAGGTTGAGAGGTATGCATCCAGTTTGCAGGCATTGGCAGACTTGGTAATACCATTCCATTACCTTTGGTCACTTGTATAATTCTAATTTTGGGCATATGTTTTATATGTGCCAGAGCTTTCCATTCCTCATTAGTCAAATTATAAAATCTGTACTTAGCTTTGAGTTTTGGTTAACTGCCTAAAATCTGCCTCTCATACTTTTATGAAGATGGATAAAGCAGGGGTTAGTGCACAGTTAAAAGAACTGCATTTTTTAAAGTGCCATCAACTAAAGCATTTATAAATGGAACATCTTTCAAATGTAGTTTAACTCCCTAGTATGTGATCTCAATTGTAAAAATAATCAACTAAATTAGTGCTTTTGGCTAGTGTAAAAGTAAGTCCTTTTGACAGTATCTGTAAATGTGGATTGTTGAAAAATTTAAAGCTTAAATTGAATTCCTTCCTAATGAGGCCACTGACCACATCCCATTCATCTCCTTCTGCCCCTCAAAAAGCTATTGCTGCTACATTGCTGTATATATGTGTTCTGAGTCATTCAACCCATGTCCAGAATATCAGTGGTATGAGAGTAATATTCAGTCCTACTACATTCTACAGTCCGTCATCTAGCTTCTCCAGTGTCTGTAGAATCTTAGCAACTGACTAGTCCCACTGTAAAAAGAAAAAAAAAACTTCCTCTATATCACCTGAATTAACCGTTTCATTCAACCAACCAGTCAGATGACCACATTAAAGAGGAAGAAGATATGCTTTAACATTATGCTAAGTTGAACTGTCCCTTTTAAAATTATTACATTTCTTATTGTTAATGCTGGCTATGTCTTTCCACTTTAGTCTGTATTAGAGAAACATTACTAGAGTGTGACTGAAATTGTCTTTGCTTCCTAATATGCTGGGCCAATGTATTGGTTTAATTTTCCAAACTCTTAATTGTGTTTGTATTATGTTTTTTTGTAAAATCCTTGTTAATTCTGCTCTGTATCATTAAACAGGGTCTGTAGTGCATTATATACAAGTCTTCCATTGTGACACCTGTGTAACTTGCAAATGCAATTTCTAGATTGCATTCATACTTAGACATCTGTCAAAGTATAAGTTGTAATGTACTGACGTGATTAACATTGACTGTATTGAAAAAATTAATTTAGCAGCTCACTGATCATATCCATGATGCTCACACACTATTGCACAGGAAAATCCACAAGTTCATCCATTTACTCATCTTCATCATAATGATTTAGAGGTACTTCACTGTAGAAACATAAATGATAGGCTTCCTGCATGAATTTATTGATGTTTTTGCAACATACCACCCAACACTCAATGGGTTTCCAACTGGCTTACTGACAGAACCCAGACTGTAAAAGTAGCCGACTCCAAATCCAACTCCAGACAAGTGACATGTGGAGTATCTCAGGGTTCAGTCCTGGGACCGCTCTTGTTTGGCATTTACTTCTCTGAAGTACAGGTAAACACTAAGAGACTCTGGCTTACAAAGTTCACAGATGAATGCAAACTGGGAGCCATTATTGAATCCCCAAATGATGTGGATATTCTACAAAAGGGCCTTACAGAAACAGATGCTTGGTGCCAGAGCCATGGGCTCAAAGCTTCATGCCAAGAAATGTATAGTTATCCTCTTTGGGAAAAAACATGTACCCATGCGTTACCACATAGGTGGCAGTACACTAAACACCAAAAGTGTGATGCGAGACTTAGGGACACAGGTGGACAGTGGTCTCACCTTCGATAACCACATCACCACAACAGTCAGGAAATCCTTCTATGTGGCACACCTCATCACTAAGGGCTTTTCATCCAGAAAAAAGGAAGTCATTCTCCTACTGTACTCATCCCTCATTAGACCCATCATAGAGTACAATGCCCCGTTTGGTATGTACCTCACAAGATATCTGCAACAGCTGGAAAAGCCGCAGAAATACCTCACTAAAAGAATCACAGACCTAAAGCAGATGCCCTATGCTGACCATCTAAAAAAACTTCAGCTATACTCTGTGGCATATTTTCTACTCAGAGGTGATCTCTTCTTAACATACAAGGCCATGTCAAACCTTGAGCTGTTGGACACGCTCCACTTAAAGAAATCCCAATCCCTCAGAGCCACATGCTCCAGGCATCTAAACCTTGTCATCACAATGAACAAAACATGCTGGAGGGATAGGTTCTTGACCCAGAGACTCGCCATACTCTGGAATAGACTGCCCATACATGTCAAGCAGAGCGCCTCCTTGGCCCTCTTCAAAAGGAACCTTGACAATTGGATGGGAGATAGGAAATTCACTCCGGGGATCACGTCAGTCATCCTGCTAGACAGGGGTCCAGGGAAGTAAATCTTGTGGGAAGAAATATCCAGGGAATTGTTATGGCTAGGCTTGTATAGGCCCGAGGGCCGATAGCCTAGTACCAGCCTATGAACCTATGCCATATGAACAGGCCCATCTCCAATCCTAGAACAAATGTCAACCTGCCTCTGGAGATGTTATCTTCCTCCATATCAGTTCCACAGTTGTCTGAAAAATAATGTTAACTAGGAAAGACAGTCTTATGTAAAATCAAGATGAATGTAAAGATACTTACAAGCAATAAATACACCCTTAAAGAAGGAGGCATTTTATTGGAAAATGGTTGCACACTTTCATTGTAAACTAGGAATCAGAACTACTCAGAAAGAGTCATGCACATTTAAATAGGAGTACACATAGACATGTGATCCCTGAGCACCAATAAAAAAATTAGAAAGAACAAATGTATTGACTTATATAAAAAAAAAAACATTAAAATCGTAAGAATCCAGACCACTAAAAATTGACTGAGAAGTGAAATACCCATAAAGTCCATAATACATACTAAAGTTATAAAACAAATGTACAATTTCAGATTTCAAATAACATTTAACTATAAAAGATGTCATTTGTAAAAATGAAATTCACACGTAGTGCCATGTTTACATGAACAATATCCATCTCCTTTCATCCAGTTAATTTATTCAGTCTCTTCCAGCTTATACTGCTGTAACTTCCCCCTAACTCTTCTCAGTAATTATCAGTACTCTATTTCCATTTTGCTTTAAAATCTTTCTCTTTATTCTATTTATTAAATTCTTGGCCATATGTGTGGCTTTTAAGTACACTGCCCTTTTAATATAACTTTTTTTGCCAGCACAGTATTTCCACAAGACAAACATTTCCATTTTAATTGCCTGGAAAGAGCTGACAGGCTCTCCCTGTACTAGTTTGCATCATCAGCTGTGTAACAGCTCACTTCTAACATTTTAATCATTCTTGTCACTCTAGGGTGATGCAGGGGAGATAGCTGTTGCAGCCAATCAGATGTTCCTATCAAATGCTTCCCTTCACTGAAGACACACACACACACACACACACACACACACACACACACACACACACACACACACATGCTCTCTCTCCATTCACCATTTTCTGTAAATGGAAACCAGTCCAAACCATGGGATCATAGGTTACTAGGCTATTGATGCAGAGGTTATTTCAAGCATAGCCTTTTTATACCAATGTAATAGCAATGTACTCTAGTCAGTACCCAGGATTGTATTTAGTAATGACTGCCCATGTCCAGGACAGTTGTGGGTGCTATCATCAGTAAGAATTTATGGTGCCCCACCCAGTCATCCAGGTTCCAAATCATTACAAAAGTATGTATATAACACTTGAGAAGCTTTTTTAACAGTACCAACTCTTAATTTGCTGTTTTTGTTAATTTCAGGATTACTTTTAAACATTGGAAATATTACCCATTATAGAATTATATAAATCACATTAAGCTAAAGTACATTCAAAAAGTCAGTTCCTTGATTAATGAAAGCTTTACTCTATTGTTCATCTTTGGCTGAGTCCACGGGCATTTGCTACATTTGTTTTTTATTTTACATCTCCTCTGAGGCTGTAATTTAAACAAGATTATTTCCTTTTGTTGGTAGGTTTGAAACTTCACTAGCACCAGTGTGGGTCTTTTCTTTCTTTTACTGGATGGAGTACAAACACACAGTGTCCATCACAATTATTATCTCCTGAGAAGGAATTCCTATTTATTCATCTCTCTTATAAATTCTATACAGGTTTCCTCTTCATTTTTCCATAACAGTTTGGCAAATCTGACGGTACCTCTGCTGGATCTGTCTTCAAGTCATTAATTTTCCTGTACGCATTTCATGTTTGGCTTCATATACAGCCATTTTCTCCTTTATGTCAGCTTCTTCTGGACATGTTGCAGCTTACTTGCATGTCTGGTAAGGGTTTCTTCTGTTTCTTCAGTCTTATTGTTTGTTTTTATGCAATCATTTAGGGTGCCACTTATCTTGAGGACTTCACTGTACAGTCTGTCTGTCTTTTCTTGTATAGACATCACTTACATTTTTCCTTGAGTTCTGTATTAAACTTGCTAATTAATGTTCCTGCCATGACGTTTTTCAGTGCTGCAGCTCTTCACATGTGTTTTCTGTGCATTTTTATTTGCTTTATTTTAACTCTAAGATGACATCAAGGCCCCTTTGCTAATCCTGGAGGAGCCAATTTTTTATGTTTTTAGCAACGGTTACTGGCAAATTGTCCTTATTTTTGCAGTTATTCATGAATGAACGTAAAATATCTTCTTTCAGAAGTAATCATACCAGAAGCCTAGACCAGATATATTTTTCACAGACAACAACCTTGGGAGCAAGAGTTAGCAAAAATTAATTACTATATGCTCATGGCTGGTACTTCTGATACAGTTTTGTGACTGGATCCAGCAAACTGGAAGAAGGGGTGCAAAAACACAGCATAACAAACTTCACTGCTCACATTAAAGACTGCTGTGAAAAGGCTCTGTTTCTGTGATGCTGTAGTTTGCTATTCATAGAATATTAGCTACAATGAGAAAAACTTCATTATCAGCTAATTTGCTTGTTTCTGAATTGCCATTAGCTACTACAAGTGCAGATCAGCACTTCCCATGGTAGTTAACATTGGCGACAACTTTAACGTGTAGCACAGGTAGCCCCCCATTCATTCTCCCACTCACAAAATACATTATCAAACACATACTCTGAACCCCATACCTGTCCCTGTGTTGTTAGAATGTCCCCAATGTCTCCTTTTGTCTACCCTTATAACTCACAGATAATTTCAGTAAGTCAGTCATGGCAGACATTAGAGTTTCACACTTTATATCCTTCAATAAATCAAGGATAGTACAAACGCTGTTATTCTAGCAACTTTTTAAGTTTATAGGGGGCATATTTTTAATCTGTCTCTGCTATTGTCCTGTCTTGCACTATGACAATGAGAGGTATGGCTGCTGTCCCCTGTCTCTCCTCCATACCTCTCATGTGTCCCTGATTTTCAGCGACATTCCTGGCTATGACTGAAATGTTAGCTCTGTCCCTCTTAATCCCACCTAAAAGTGGTGGCTTTTGTAGAAAAGATGAGGAATTGCACTTAATAAATAATAACAATAAATAGAGTTTCAGAATTCTTTTACTTTAGAAAAATGCGTTCTGTTATTTTGTCAATGTCTCAAGTTAATAATACTAATACTAATATATGAAAAGTGTCCTTGATTATTTCTGGATTTGTCCCTGATTATGTTGGGATTTGTCCCTTTTTGGTTGAGAGCTGTTCTCTTCCCCTGTACATAACAAACTGTTTCAGGCATTATATAATGCCCAAGATCCTCAACATATACATATCTAGTGGACCCCCAACATACACATTAACAGTTAGCTCTGGTATAAAGAGTTATCTTTGGTGTTTAATGGTTACCCCATGATCCATTACTGTATGCTTCGCTCATTAGTCTAGAAGTGCGTGGAAGTATGACAGACATCCCAATGCCACCGCCACACTCCCTCAACCAACAGCACTCAGACACACTCATACACACACACACACACACACACACACACACACACACACACACACACACACACACATATACATGCCTACCTAACCTCCCCCATAACTAACTCCCCTACTGCTACTACCCAGGCAGACATATAGTTGTGCATGCGTCCAGTCACAAATACTCATGCGCACACTCCCTAACACTACCCAATCACTAAACTCAACAGCTCTTACTTCTACCACAATACAAAAACACCTCCATTTGACTGTGTTCCTTACCATGAGCAAGGAGTGGCAATGCTAATATATGTAATCATTCGGCTGCGTAAATGCCTTTCAACAGGCAGTTCGGCAGGGAGAACACAGTGCTAATTAGCATATGCCTCTTCCCCAGACTGCCTCAGTATCATTTAGCATGGCTGCACAGACATTCTACTGCAGTGTTGCATGCCTTTGTGCAAAAGCACTACTATGGGGCTGTCTCTGAATTTAGAAAAGTTACCAGAAGGTGTACAACTCATGCATACCTCGCAGTAACTTTTGTGAATTTGGCTTACAGTTTTCTAAGGCTTCAGCAATATGTTTAAACTGGTTACACATAAAACCATCGAGAACTCAAAGGGGTGAGGTGAAAATAGAACCAAAACTGGCAAAAACAGCTGAAAATTTAATTATGAGAACTATCATTCATGCCATTGAAATCTCTATTCAACCTTGATCTGATACTTCCACTACTAACCTGTTGCCTACATACACCCTTTTCATCCATACATTTCAGAGCCAATTACTTTGTTTTGCCTTTATTGTTGAGATGCTTCAGTCATAAAGAGTTGAAATATGCAATGAAATATGTGCATATACGATTCTTCCTTAGACTGTTTCAACTAATAGCTTCACTGATTTTTGTATATTTCAGGCTCACATTTTCTGTATACTACTTGCTGATGCCATTTGAGAAGCTATAGCATGACATATAATATGATAATTTTGGCAGGACTGGAACGTGTATTGTCATAATTCATGAGGTAGGCTCATTACCAAATATGTTGAAATGTTGACAATACAGGATTAAAATACCAAAACCCAACCCAGTGTATGCATATCTGTTTAATTTAACAAATGTAGCCCTGTAACTAATTTAGTAGCTTGATGTAAAGCTTGCATGATAGAGATTTATTCTGACAAGTTCATGACTGTGACAACTGTAAATTTTCACTTCCAGGCCCAAATTTTCTTTATTTGAGCTAAAAGATGCCTTGGTGGTTGAAAACTCAGATTCTATGTGAAAAAAATTTAGTGGTTTTGTTTGTGATGTAGTGTCTTAAGAAAGTGGGCACAACATATTGAAATACATTGTTTTTTACTTTGCATTTAACTTGGAGAACATTGCCTTAAGTTTGACAGTTTTAAACATCTGATAAATAAAAAAAACTCTGTTAACACTGCTGAAGTTGCCGAAGGACAAAAACTGAAAAAAACAAGATGAAATCTTCGGCAGAACACCATGGCTTGATTACTGTTGGTTAAGACACCACAAAATGAATACTTGCATAGAAAACAACTTTATTTGGTAGAAATGCAAGGAAAATAATGAGCACTTTCGGCTATATTAGCCTTCATCAGATCATAAAAGTGCAATCATTAAAATCATTTAAATACAAAATTACAACCAATTACATTCATTATTAAAACGAACTTGACCAATAAAAAAACATTTCCTACTAACTTAAGCATTCATCATTAAAAGATCCAATGGTAAATCACCTAGAAGGTAATTGACCAATGCTTAATGAAAGGTGGAGTTAAAGCAATAGTAGCAACACATCCCACTTCCAAGAAATATACATGCAAGTTAGATCTTACTATAAACATGTACATAGGTCTATAAAATTCATGGAACATAAATATATTTTTTCTAAATAGCTGGAATCATTCAATACGTGATAAAACATTTCTTTTATAATGGAGCCATATAGACAGAAGCCAGGGCTTATGCAACGAAGGGTAAGGTTGAAAATACATTAAGCATAGACACACAGGTTATTTTCTGATAATCAACATAAAAACAGTAAACCTGCTGCCAATATATTTGTAACAGCAAAAGCATTTGTAGCCTAAGTCATATCACATATAATCATTGTTAACAAAAAATATCCTCACAAAATAAATAATATCCGTAAAGCCAATCATTAGGGTTTATGTAAACGAACAATGTGTAAAAAGCCTAGTGTAAGTCCACCGATGGAGAACACCAACCAATGATCATTTTATTTATATTGGAAGGCTAGTTACCTCATATTTATTTGTCTTTTTTTGGGTGACCCTTCTTTGTTTTTTTGTTTATTTTTACTGTTTAGTACAGACATGTGTACCTGTTTTATAGCATAAGCTAGTCTCCTTTTTGTTAAGGTGTTTTGGGCGGTCACTTGTCGGCTTATCCTTTACCTTTGTTATCAAGGCATGATGTTTATTTTTGCCCTCTTAACTATGCTAGTTAGTTGTTTTTATTAGGATATTGCTATGCGAGTATTGCTGCCTGCCCTATGTCTCTATCAATTGGCATGACTTAATCTTTTGCTTTATTATCAAGGCATGATCTCATTTTAAGCAATTATGTTATTCAGCCCTCCTAACAACACCTGTCCGCCCTTTTTGCTAGGATGTTGCTATGTGATTATCACTGCTTGTCTTTTGCTTTTATTAAGATGTCAATTGGTGATCGTCGATGCTGTTCAATCATTAGAGGGCTAGCGACAGCTGATGGATTATACTACATATATATATAAAATCATTATTTTTAGAATTTTCTAGTTATTTACTATTGTTGTTTATAATGAGATTTGGATTTGAGTCATTGGCGTTTGGCTAGTAAGTTTTTTTACTAGCCTTTTACGAGTAGTTTGGAAGCAGCCTTTTGGATACACTCATTTTGATTGGTTGATATTTTTAAAGGAATCGAATAACTGGCTATGCAATTGGCAATGGCTAGTGGCTGTTGGTTTTCCTTGAGAGACCAAAGGCGAGCCTGGCTATAATATTTATTTGTATAAGATTTGCTGATTGGACTTTAGACTGGATGATCACCATTTTTTGAATTATCTATTACCACTGTCCACAAGTTTATTTTGTTTTTATTATGAAAGCTATTGGTGCATTGCTGACAAGGTTTGTTAGTTAGCGCCTAGTTTGCTTGGGTTTTGTAATCTCTTAGCCATGTTTGTGATGATTGTCCAATATATTTTTTATGGAATTGGATGACTGGATACTTATCTGACAATGGTCAGTGGCTGGTTGCTTTTTAGAGAACCTATAGTGAATCGTTTGGATGATATTCATTGCATTAACTATGATGATTGGTGACATAGCCTTTGTTATGTATTATGCGTAGATGTCCCCTACTGATAATCATTTTGTACTTCATATACGATAGGCCACTAGTTATCTTAGTTTCATCATTCCAATTTTATTGTAAGTTAGTAACTTGGAATATATATGTTATGATTTTTACAAGAACATCACTGTTCTTGTTTGCAATGAATTCATTGCCTTATGCTATATGTGTAGAAGCCTTTCATTCCTTTTTGTTATGATTGGTTAAGATCCCTTAGGGAATGGAATGATTGGCAATATATCTGGCAATGATCATCAGTTGGTGCTCTCCGTCGGTTGACTTATACTAGGCTTTTTACACATTGTTTGTTTACATAAACCCTAATGCTTGGCTTTATGGATATTGTTATTTACTTTGTGAGGATATTTTTTGTTAACAATGATTATACATGATATGACTTAGGGCACAAATGCTTTCGCTGTTATAACTAGATTGGCAGCAAGTTTACTGTTTTTATGTTGATTAGCAGAAAATAACCTGTGTGTCTATGCTTAATGTATTTTTCAGCCTTACGCTTCGTTGTGTAAGCCCTGGCTTCTGTCTTTATGGCTCCATTATGAAAGAGATGTTTTATTACGTATTGAATGATTCCAGCTATTTAGAAAAAAATATATTTGTGTTCTATGAATTTTATATATTTTTTTGGCCTATGTACATCTTTATAGTAAGATCTAACTTGCATATGTATTTCTTGGAAGTGGGATGTGTTGCTACTATTGCTTTAACTCCACCTTTCATTAAGCATTGGTCAATTGCCATCTAGGTGATTTATCATTGGATCTTTTAATGAACAATGCTTAAGTTAGTAGGAAGTGGCTTTTTATTGGTCAGTTCGTTTTAATAATGAATGTGATTGGTTGTAATTTTGTATTTAAATGATTTTAATGATTGCATTTTTATGATCTGATGAAGGCTAATATAGCCGAAAGCACTCATTGTTTTCCTTGCATTTCTACCGAATAAAGTGGTTTTCTATGCAAGTATTCATTTTGTGAAGTGTCTTAACCAACAGTAATCAAGCCGTGGTGTTCTGCTGAAAATTTCATATTGATTTTAAACATCTGGACCTGAAGTGTCCAACTTAACCATGTTTATACCACCTCAGGAATATATGTCCTTTTTCAGAGGCATTTCAAAGTTATGCTTTTTACAGCCAGAAAGATTTCATGTTCATTTTACAAATTTTCAAATGAGGTAACACAACTACATTTGCTCACAGAGAAGTCTAGATTGGAAAGAAGTAGACATCTGTTTGCATATTTAAGTGAAATTGGAATTATAGTTATTGTAAAGCTTCCTTGTAGTTATGTAGATTTCTTATAAACAGTGACAATATTTGCCATGGCAATTTTAAGCCCTGACTGTTGTGCAGTTGCCAGGCTTTGAATAGTAAACTTGTTTTATGAAGAGCCATCTGCAGGAGAAAGGATTGAGTTGCTGAGAGGCAAGCTACCCTAATTCATGTGAGAACTGGGAGTTTTCTGGTAATAGGGACAAGCTTTGTGGAGACCAAAAGAATAACCTCAGGTACACAAGTAATTATGGATTCAGCAAGCTGCAGAATGGAATAGCGAGGGCAGAGGTGCTCTGCAGCCTGGTGTTTGTCTGTGTGTTTGTATGCTGACTTCTTCGACACAGGGGATCAGGCTAAGAAATAAAAGCAGAATTGAAATGTCTGTATTCAGGCATCCTGGGAATTATACGAACAGTTGATTGGACTCTACCATCTTAATTTGTGCTCAACTTTAATCTATTACTATACTGACAGCAAGTGTAGCTGCTCATTAGTTAAGAGGATCCCACTCATAAGGAAGTAGGAAATAGATTTAGTAGTAAGGTTAAGGGGGGGGGGGGGTCTGG